>NW_025961369.1:0-36459 GCF_023159225.1 Perognathus longimembris pacificus | reverse complement strand
GAAGTACTTAATTCATTAAGCTACTGCTTTTCTTAATCTCAGTGGAGATATTCACTGATAAACAGCTACCTACGCAGCATGTTCATGTCGTTCCTAAATGAGCTTTTATCTCTCTCCACTCACCACAAATCAAATTCTTCTGAGGAGTTCCCAGTACATTATCCTTTCCCCTGTGTAATTACCTTAACAAGCTCCAGCTGTTTTTATTCTCAGAAGGTTTACTCCCTGATATACTGCTGCCTACCCCCTTCGTACGTGCAGGTCCTAAATGAGCTTTTTTCTCTGTCCCTCACCACAATCCAGATTCTTTTGGGAGTTACCAGTACAGTAACCATACCAGGAAGTACTTAATTTATTAAGCTACTGCTTTTCTTAATCTCAGTGGAGATATTTACTGATAAACAGCTACGTTCGCAGCATGTTCATGTCGTTCCTAAATGAGCTTTTATCTTTCTCCCCTCACCACAAATCAGATTCTTCTGAGGATTTCCCAGTACATTACCCTTTCCCCTGTGTAATTACCTTAACAAGCTCCAGCTGTTTTTATTCTCAGAAGGTTACAACCTGATATACAGCTGCCTATCCCCTTCGTAAGTGCAGGTCCTAAATGAGCTTTTTTCTTTGTTCCCTCACCACAATCCAGATTCTTATGGGGAGTTACCAGTACAGTAACCATACCAGGAAGTACTTAATTTATTAAGCTACTGCTTTTCTTAATCTCAGTGGAGACAGCATGTTCATGTCGTTCCTAAATGAGCTTTTGTCTCTCTCCCCTCACCACAAATCAGATTCTTCTGAGGAGTTCCCAGTACATTATCCTTCCTCTGTGTAATTACCTTAACAAGCTACAGCTGTTTTTATTCTCAGAAGGTTTACTCCCTGATATTACAGCTGCCTACCCCCTTCGTAAGTGCAGGTCCTAAAAGAGCTTTTTTCTCTGTTCCCTCACCAGAATCCAGATTCTTTTGGGAGTTACCAGTACAGTAACCATACCAGGAAGTACTTAATTTATTAAGCTACTCTTTTCTTAATCTCAGTGGAGATATTTACTGATAAACAGCTACTTACGCAGCATGTTCATGTCGGTCCTAAATGAGCTTTTATCTCTCTCCCCTCACCACAAATCAGATTCTTCTGAGGAGTTCCAGTACATTATCCTTTCCCCTGTGTAATTACCTTAACAAGCTCCAGCTGTTTTTATTCTCAGAAGGTTTACTCCCTGATATACAGCTGCCTACCCCCTTCGTAAGTGCAGGTCATAAATGAGCTATTTTCTCTGTTCCCTCACCACAATCCAGATCCTTTTGGGGAGGTACCAGTACAGTAACCATACAGGAAGTACTTAATTTATTAAGCTACTGCTTTTCTTAATCTCAGTGGAGACTTTTACTGATAAACAGCTACCTACGCAGCATGTTCATGTCGTTCCTAAATGAGCTTTTATCTCTCTCCCCTCACCACAAATCAGATTCTTCTGAGGAGTTCCCAGTACATTATCCTTTCCCCTGTGTAATTACATTAACAAGCTCCAGCTGTTTTTATTCTCAGAAGGTTTACTCCCTGATATACAGCTGCCTACCAACTTCGTAAGTGCAGGTACTAAATGAGCTTTTTTCTCTGTTCCCTCACCACAATCCAGATTCTTTTGGGGAGTTACCAGTACAGTAACCATACCAGGAAGTACTTAATTATTAAGCTACTGCTTTTCTTAATCTCAGTGGAGATATTTACTGATAAACAGCTACCTGCGCAGCATGTTCATGTGGTTCCTAATGAGATTTTATCTCTCTCCCCTCACCACAAATCAGATTCTTCTGAGGAAGTTCCCAGTACATTATCCTTTCCCCTGTGTAATTACCTTAACGAGCTCCAGCTGTTTTTATTCTCAGAAGGTTTACTCCCTGATATACAGCTGCCTACCCCCTTCGTAAGTGCAGGTCCTAAATGAGCTTTTTTCTCTGTTCCCTAACAACAATCCAGATTCTTTTGGGGAGTTACCAGTACAGTAACCATATCAGGAAGTACTTAATTTATTAAGCTACTGCTCTTCTTAATCTCAGTGGAGATATTTACTGATAACAGCTACCTACGCAGCATGTTCATGTCGTTCCTAAATGAGCTTTTATCTCTCTCCCCTCACCACAAATCAGATTCTTCTGAGGAGTTCCCAGTACATTATCCTTTCCCCTGTGTAATTACCTTAAGAAGCTCCAGCTGTTTTTATTCTCAGAAGGTTTACTCCCTGATATACAGCTGCCTACCCCCTTCGTAAGTGCAGGTCCTAAATGAGATTTTTCTCTGTTCCCTCACCACAATCCAGATTCTTTTGGGGAGTTACCAGTACAGTAACCATACCAGGAAGTACTTAATTTATTAAGCTACTGCTTTTCTAATCTCAGTGGAGATATTTACTGACAAACAGCTACCCACGCAGCATGTTCATGTCGTTCATAAATGAGCTTTTATCTCTCTCCCCTCACCACAAATCAGATTCTTCTGAGGAGTTCCCAATACTTTATCCTTTCCCCTGTGTAATTACCTTAACAAGCTCCAGCTGTTTCTATTCTCAGAAGGTTTACTCCCTGATATACAGCTGCCTACCCCCTTCGTAAGTGCAGGTCGTAAATGAGCTTTTTTCTCTGTTCCCTCACCACAATCCAGATTATTTTGCGGAGTTACCAGTACAGTAACCATACCAGGAAGTACTTAATTTATTAAGCTACTGCTTTTCTTAATCTCAGTGGAGATATTTACTGATAAACAGCTACCTACGCAGGATGTTCATGTCGTTCCTTAATGAGCTTTTATCTCTCTCCCCTCACCACAATCAGATTCTTCTGAGGAGTTCCCAGTACATTATCCTTTCCCCTGTGTAATTACCTTAACAAGCTCCAGCTGTTTTTATTCTCAGAAGGTTTACTCCCTGATATACAACTGCCTAATTCCTTCGTAAGTGAAGGTCCTAAATGAGCTTTTCTCTCTGTTCCCTCACCACAATCCAGATTCTTTTGGGGAGTTACCAGTACAGTAACCATACCAGGAAGTACTTAATTTATTAAGCTACTGCTTTTCTTAATCTCAGTGGAGACAGCATGTTCATGTCGTTCCTAAATGAGCTTTTGTCTCTCTCCCCTCACCACAAATCAGATTCTTCTGAGGAGTTCCCAGTACATTATCCTTTCCCCTGTGTAATGACCTTAACAAGCTACAGCTGTTTTTATTCTCAGAAGGTTTACTCCCTGATATACAGCTGCCTACCCCCTTCGTAAGTGCAGGTCCTAAATGAGCTTTTTTCTCTGTTCCCTCACCACAATCCAGATTCTTTTGGGGAGTTACCAGTACAGTAACCATACCAGGAAGTACTTAATTTATTAAGCTACTCCTTTTCTTAATCTCAGTGGAGATATTTACTGATAAACAGCTACTTACGCAGCATGTTTATGTCGGTCCTAAATGAGCTTTTATCTCTCTCCCCTCACCACAAATCAGATTCTTCTGAGGAGTTCCCAGTACATTATCCTTTCCCCTGTGTAATTACCTTAACAAGCTCCAGCTGTTTTTATTCTCAGAAGGTTTACTCCCTGATATACAGCTGCCTACCCCCTTCGTAAGTGCAGGTCCTAAATGAGCTATTTCTCTGTTCCCTCACCACAATCCAGATTCTTTTGGGGAGTTACCAGTACAGTAACCATACCAGGAAGTACTTAATTTATTAAGCTACTGCTTTTCTTAATCTCAGTGGAGACAGCATGTTCATGTCGTTCCTAAATGAGCTTTTGTCTCTCTCCCCTCACCACAAATCAGATTCTTCTGAGGAGTTCCCAGTACATTATCCTTTCCCCTGTGTAATTACCTTAACAAGCTACAGCTGTTTTTATTCTCAGAAGGTTTACTCCTTGATATACAGCTGCCTACCCCCTTCGTAAGTGCAGGTCCTAAATGAGCTTTTTTCTCTGTTCCCTCACCACAATCCAGATTCTTTTGGGGAGTTACCAGTACAGTAACCATACCAGGAAGTACTTAATTTATTAAGCTACTCCTTTTCTTAATCTCAGTGGAGATATTTACTGATAAACAGCTATTTACGCAGCATGTTCATGTCGGTCCTAAATGAGCTTTTATCTCTCTCCCCTCACCACAAATCAGATTCTTCTGAGGAGTTCCCAGTACATTATCCTTTCCCCTGTGTAATTACCTTAACAAGCTCCAGCTGTTTTTATTCTCAGAAGGTTACTCCCTGATATACAGCTGCCTACCCCCTTCGTAAGTGCAGGGTCCTAAATGAGCTATTTTCTCTGTTCCCTCACCACAATCCAGATCCTTTTGGGGAGGTACCAGTACAGTAACCATACCAGGAAGTACTTAATTTATTAAGCTACTGCTTTTCTTAATCTCAGTGGAGATATTTACTGATAAACAGCTACCTGCGCAGCATGTTCATGTCGTTCCTAAATGAGCTTTTATCTTTCTCCCTCACCACAAATCAGATTCTTCTGAGGATTTCCCAGTACATTACCCTTTCCCCTGTGTAATTACCTTAACAAGCTCCAGCTGTTTTTATTCTCAGAAGTTTTACAACCTGATATACAGCTGCCTACCCCCTTCGTAAGTGCAGGTCCTAAATGAGCTTTTTTCTTTGTTCCTCACCACAATCCAGATTCTTTGGGGAGTTACCAGTACAGTAACCATACCAGGAAGTACTTAATTTATTAAGCTACTGCTTTTCTTAATCTCAGTGGAGACAGCATGTTCATGTCGTTCCTAAATGAGCTTTTGTCTATCTCCCCTCACCACAAATCAGATTCTTCTGAGGAGTTCCCAGTACATTACCCTTTCCCCTGTGTAATTACCTTAACAAGGTCCAGCTGTTTTTATTCTCAGAAGGTTTACTCCTGATATACAGCTGCCTACCACCTTCGTAAGTGCAGTTCCTAAATGAGCTTTTTTCTCTGTTCCCTCACCACAATCCAGATTCTTTTGGGGAGTTACCAGTACAGTAACCATACCACGAGTTACTTAATTTATTAAGCTACTGCTTTTCATAATCTCAGTGGAGATATTTACTGATAAACAGCTACATAGGCAGCATGTTCATGTCGTTCCTAAATGAGCTTTTATCTCTCTCCACTCACCACAAATCAAATTCTTCTGAGGAGTTCCCAGTACATTATCCTTCCCCTGTGTTATTACCTTAACAAGCTCCAGCTGTTTTTATTCTCAGAAGGTTTACTCCTGATATAATGCGGCCTACCACCTTCGTAAGTGCAGGTCCTAAATGAGCTTTTTTCTCTGTTCCCTCACCACAATCCAGATTCTTTTGGGGAGTTACCAGTACAGTAACCATACCAGGAAGTACTTAATTTATTAAGCTAATGCTTTCCTTAATCTCAGTGGAGATATTTACTGATAACAGCTACCTACGCAGCATGTTCATATCGTTCCTAAATGAGCTTTTATCTCTCTCCCCTCACCACAAATCAGATTCTTCTGAGGAGTTCCCAGTACATTATCCTTTCCCCTGTGTAATTACCTTAACAAGCTCCAGCTGCTTTTATTCTCAGAAGGTTTACTCCCTGATATACAGCTGCCTACCCCCTTCGTAAGTGCAGGTCCTAAATGAGCTTTTTTCTCTGTTCCCTCACCACAATCCAGATTCTTTTGGGGAGTTACCAGTCACAGTAACCACACCAGGAAGTACTTAATTCATAAGCTACTGCTTTTCTTAATCTCAGTGGAGATATTCACTGATAAACAGCTACCTACGCAGCATGTTCATGTCGTTCCTAAATGAGCTTTTATCTCTCTCCACTCACCACAAATCAAATTCTTCTGAGGAATTCCCAGTACATTATCCTTTCCCCTGTGTAATTACCTTAACAAGCTCCAGCTGTTTTTATTCTCAGAAGGTTTACTCCCTGATATACTGCTGCCTACCCCCTTCGTACGTGCAGGTCCTAAATGAGCTTTTTTCTCTGTTCCCTCACCACAATCCAGATTCTTTTGGGGAGTTACAGTACAGTAACCATACCAGGAAGTACTTAATTTATTAAGCTACTGCTTTTCTTAATCTCAGTGGAGATATTTACTGATAAACAGCTACGTTCGCAGCATGTTCATGTCGTTCCTAATGAGCTTTTATCTTTCTCCCTCACCACAAATCAGATTCTTCTGACGATTTCCCAGTACATTACCCTTTCCCTGTGTAATTACCTTAACAAGCTCCAGCTGTTTTTATTCTCAGAAGGTTTACAACCTGATATACAGCTGCCTACCCCCTTCGTAAGTGCAGGTCCTAAATGAGCTTTTTTCTTTGTTCCCTCACCACAATCCAGATTCTTATGGGAGTTACCAGTACAGTAACCATACCAGGAAGTACTTAATTTATTAAGCTACTGCTTTTCTTAATCTCAGTGGAGACAGCATGTTCATGTCGTTCCTAAATGAGCTTTTGTCTCTCTCCCCTCACCACAAATCAGATTCTTCTGAGGAGTTCCCAGTACATTATCCTTTCCCCTGTGTAATTACCTTACAAGCTACAGCTGTTTTTATTCTCAGAAGTTTACTCCCTGATATACAGCTGCCTACCCCCTTCGTAAGTGCAGGTCCTAAAAGAGCTTTTTTCTCTGTTCCCTCACCAGAATCCAGATTCTTTTGGGGAGTTACCAGTACAGTAACCATACCAGGAAGTACTTAATTTATTAAGCTACTCCCTTTTCTTAATCTCAGTGGAGATATTTACTGATAAACAGCTACTTACGCAGCATGTTCATGTCGGTCCTAAATGAGCTTTTATCTCTCTCCCCTCACCACAAATCAGATTCTTCTGAGGAGTTCCCAGTACATTATCCTTTCCCCTGTGTAATTACCTTAACAAGCTCCAGCTGTTTTTATTCTCAGAAGGTTTACTCCCTGATATACAGCTGCCTACCCCCTTCGTAAGTGCAGGTCATAAATGAGCTATTTTCTCTGTTCCCTCACCACAATCCAGATCCTTTTGGGGAGGTACCAGTACAGTAACCATACCAGGAAGTACTTAATTTATTAAGCTACTGCTTTTCTTAATCTCAGTGGAGACTTTTACTGATAAACAGCTACCTACGCAGCATGTTCATGTCGTTCCTAAATGAGCTTTTATCTCTCTCCCCTCACCACAAATCAGATTCTTCTGAGGAGTTCCCAGTACATTATCCTTTCCCCTGTGTAATTACATTAACAAGCTCCAGCTGTTTTTATTCTCAGAAGGTTTACTCCCTGATATACAGCTGCCTACCAACTTCGTAAGTGCAGGTACCAAATGAGCTTTTTTCTCTGTTCCCTCACCACAATCCAGATTCTTTTGGGGAGTTACCAGTACAGTAACCATACCAGGAAGTACTTAATTTATTAAGCTACTGCTTTTCTTAATCTCAGTGGAGATATTTACTGATAAACAGCTACCTGCGCAGCATGTTCATGTGGTTCCTAAATGAGCTTTTATCTCTCTCCCCTCACCACAAATCAGATTCTTCTGAGGAGTTCCCAGTACATTATCCTTTCCCCTGTGTTAATTACCTTAACGAGCTCCAGCTGTTTTTATTCTCAGAAGGTATACTCCCTGATATACAGCTGCCTACCCCCTTCGTAAGTGCAGGTCCTAATGAGCTTTTTTCTCTGTTCCCTAACAACAATCCAGATTCTTTTGGGGAGTTACCAGTACAGTAACCATACCAGGAAGTACTTAAATTATTAAGCTACTGCTCTTCTTAATCTCAGTGGAGATATTTACTGATAAACAGCTACCTACGCAGCATGTTCATGTCGTTCCTAAATGAGCTTTTATCTCTCTCCCCTCACCACAAATCAGATTCTTCTGAGGAGTTCCCAGTACATTATCCTTTCCCCTGTGTAATTACCTTAAGAAGCTCCAGCTGTTTTTATTCTCAGAAGGTTTACTCCCTGATATACAGCTGCCTACACCCTTCGTAAGTGCAGGTCCTAAATGAGATTTTTCTCTGTTCCCTCACCACAATCCAGATTCTTTTGGGGAGTTACCAGTACAGTAACCATACCAGGAAGTACTTAATTTATTAAGCTACTGCTTTTCTTAATCTCAGTGGAGATATTTACTGACAAACAGCTACCTACGCAGCATGTTCATGTCGTTCATAAATGAGCTTTTATCTCTCTCCCCTCACCACAAATCAGATTCTTCTGAGGAGTTCCCAATACTTTATCCTTTCCCCTGTGTAATTACCTTAACAAGCTCCAGCTGTTTCTATTCTCAGAAGGTTTACTCCCTGATATACAGCTGCCTACCCCCTTCGTAAGTGCAGGTCGTAAATGAGCTTTTTTCTCTGTTCCCTCACCACAATCCAGATTATTTTGCGGAGTTACCAGTACAGTAACCATACCAGGAAGTACTTAATTTATTAAGCTACTGCTTTTCTTAATCTCAGTGGAGATATTTACTGATAAACAGCTACCTACGCAGGATGTTCATGTCGTTCCTTAATGAGCTTTTATCTCTCTCCCCTCACCACAAATCAGATTCTTCTGAGGAGTTCCCAGTACATTATCCTTTCCCCTGTGTAATTACCTTAACAAGCTCCAGCTGTTTTTATTCTCAGAAGGTTTACTCCCTGATATACAACTGCCTAATTCCTTCGTAAGTGAAGGTCCTAAATGAGCTTTTCTCTCTGTTCCCTCACCACAATCCAGATTCTTTTGGGGAGTTACCAGTACAGTAACCATACCAGGAAGTACTTAATTTATTAAGCTACTGCTTTTCTTAATCTCAGTGGAGACAGCATGTTCATGTCGTTCCTAAATGAGCTTTTGTCTCTCTCCCCTCACCACAAATCAGATTCTTCTGAGGAGTTCCCAGTACATTATCCTTTCCCCTGTGTAATGACCTTAACAAGCTACAGCTGTTTTTATTCTCAGAAGGTTTACTCCCTGATATACAGCTGCCTACCCCCTTCGTAAGTGCAGGTCCTAAATGTGCTTTTTTCTCTGTTCCCTCACCACAATCCAGATTCTTTTGGGGAGTTACCAGTACAGTAACCATACCAGGAAGTACTTAATTTATTAAGCTACTCCTTTTCTTAATCTCAGTGGAGATATTTACTGATAAACAGCTACTTACGCAGCATGTTCATGTCGGTCCTAAATGAGCTTTTATCTCTCTCCCCTCACCACAAATCAGATTCTTCTGAGGAGTTCCCAGTACATTATCCTTTCCCCTGTGTAATTACCTTAACAAGCTCCAGCTGTTTTTATTCTCAGAAGGTTTACTCCCTGATATACAGCTGCCTACCCCCTTCGTAAGTGCAGGTCCTAAATGAGCTATTTTCTCTGTTCCCTCACCACAATCCAGATTCTTTTGGGGAGTTACCAGTACAGTAACCATACCAGGAAGTACTTAATTTATTAAGCTACTGCTTTTCTTAATCTCAGTGGAGACAGCATGTTCATGTCGTTCCTAAATGAGCTTTTGTCTCTCTCCCCTCACCACAAATCAGATTCTTCTGAGGAGTTCCCAGTACATTATCCTTTCCCCTGTGTAATTACCTTAACAAGCTACAGCTGTTTTTATTCTCAGAAGGTTTACTCCCTGATATACAGCTGCCTACCCCCTTCGTAAGTGCAGGTCCTAAATGAGCTTTTTTCTCTGTTCCCTCACCACAATCCAGATTCTTTTGGGGAGTTACCAGTACAGTAACCATACCAGGAAGTACTTAATTTATTAAGCTACTCCTTTTCTTAATCTCAGTGGAGATATTTACTGATAAACAGCTATTTACGCAGCATGTTCATGTCGGTCCTAAATGAGCTTTTATCTCTCTCCCCTCACCACAAATCAGATTCTTCTGAGGAGTTCCCAGTACATTATCCTTTCCCCTGTGTAATTACCTTAACAAGCTCCAGCTGTTTTTATTCTCAGAAGGTTTACTCCCTGATATACAGCTGCCTACCCCCTTCGTAAGTGCAGGTCCTAAATGAGCTATTTTCTCTGTTCCCTCACCACAATCCAGATCCTTTTGGGGAGGTACCAGTACAGAAACCATACCAGGAAGTACTTAATTTATTAAGCTACTGCTTTTCTTAATCTCAGTGGAGACTTTTACTGATAAACAGCTACCTACGCAGCATGTTCATGTCGTTCCTAAATGAGCTTTTTATCTCTCTCCCCTCACCACAAATCAGATTCTTCTGAGGAGTTCCCAGTACATTATCCTTTCCCCTGTGTAATTACCTTAAGAAGCTCCAGCTGTTTTTATTCTCAGAAGGTTTACTCCCTGATATACAGCTGCCTACCCCCTTCGTAAGTGCAGGTCCTAAATGAGATTTTTCTCTGTTCCCTCACCACAATCCAGATTCTTTTGGGGAGTTACCAGTACAGTAACCATACCAGGAAGTACTTAATTTATTAAGCTACTGCTTTTCTTAATCTCAGTGGAGATATTTACTGACAAACAGCTACCCACGCAGCATGTTCATGTCGTTCATAAATGAGCTTTTATCTCTCTCCCCTCACCACAAATCAGATTCTTCTGAGGAGTTCCCAATACTTTATCCTTTCCCCTGTGTAATTACCTTAACAAGCTCCAGCTGTTTCTATTCTCAGAAGGTTTACTCCCTGATATACAGCTGCCTACCCCCTTCGTAAGTGCAGGTCGTAAATGAGCTTTTTTCTCTGTTCCCTCACCACAATCCAGATTATTTTGCGGAGTTACCAGTACAGTAACCATACCAGGAAGTACTTAATTTATTAAGCTACTGCTTTTCTTAATCTCAGTGGAGATATTTACTGATAAACAGCTACCTACGCAGGATGTTCATGTCGTTCCTTAATGAGCTTTATCTCTCTCCCCTCACCACAAATCAGATTCTTCTGAGGAGTTCCCAGTACATTATCCTTTCCCCTGTGTAATTACCTTAACAAGCTCCAGCTGTTTTTATTCTCAGAAGGTTTACTCCCTGATATACAACTGCCTAATTCCTTCGTAAGTGAAGGTCCTAAATGAGCTTTTCTCTCTGTTCCCTCACCACAATCCAGATTCTTTTGGGGAGTTACCAGTACAGTAACCATACCAGGAAGTACTTAATTTATTAAGCTACTGCTTTTCTTAATCTCAGTGGAGACAGCATGTTCATGTCGTTCCTAAATGAGCTTTTGTCTCTCTCCCCTCACCACAAATCAGATTCTTCTGAGGAGTTCCCAGTACATTATCCTTTCCCCTGTGTAATTACCTTAACAAGCTACAGCTGTTTTTTATTCTCAGAAGGTTACTCCCTGATATACAGCTGCCTACCCCCTTCGTAAGTGCAGGTCCTAAATGAGCTTTTTCTCTGTTCCCTCACCACAATCCAGATTCTTTTGGGGAGTTACCAGTACAGTAACCATACCAGGAAGTACTTAATTTATTAAGCTACTCCTTTTCTTAATCTCAGTGGAGATATTTACTGATAAACAGCTACTTACGCAGCATGTTCATGTCGGTCCTAAATGAGCTTTTATCTCTCTCCCCTCACCACAAATCAGATTCTTCTGAGGAGTTCCCAGTACATTATCCTTTCCCCTGTGTAATTACCTTAACAAGCTCCAGATGTTTTTATTCTCAGAAGGTTTACTCCCTGATATACAGCTGCCTACCCCCTTCGTAAGTGCAGGTCCTAAATGAGCTATTTTCTCTGTTCCCTCACCACAATCCAGATTCTTTTGGGGAGTTACCAGTACAGTAACCATACCAGGAAGTACTTAATTTATTAAGCTACTGCTTTTCTTAATCTCAGTGGAGACAGCATGTTCATGTCGTTCCTAAATGAGCTTTTGTCTCTCCCCCTCACCACAAATCAGATTCTTCTGAGGAGTTCCCAGTACATTATCCTTTCCCCTGTGTAATTACCTTAACAAGCTACAGCTGTTTTTATTCTCAGAAGGTTTACTCCCTGATATACAGCTGCCTACCCCCTTCGTAAGTGCAGGTCCTAAATGAGCTTTTTTATCTGTTCCCTCACCACAATCCAGATTCTTTTGGGAGTTACCAGTACAGTAACCATACCAGGAAGTACTTAATTTTTTTAAGATACTGCTTCTCTTAATCTCAGTGGAGATATTTCCTGATAAACAGCTACCTACGCAGCATGTTTATGTCGTTCCTAAATGAGCTTTTATCCCTCTCCCCTCACCACAAATCAGATTCTTCTGAGGAGTTCCCAGTACATTATCCTTTCCCCCTGTGTAATTACCTTAAAAAGCTCCAGCTGTTTTTATTCTCAGAAGGTTTACTCCCTGATATACAGCTGCCTACCCCCTTCGTAAGTGCAGGTCCTAAATGAGCTTTTTTTGCTGTTCCCTCACCAAAATCCAGATTCTTTTGGGGAGTTACCAGTACAGTAACCATACCAGGAAGTACTTAATTTATTAAGCTACTGCTTTTCTTAATCTCAGTGGAGATATTTACTGATAAACAGCTACCTACGCAGCATGTTCATGTCGTTCCTAAATGAGCTTTTATCTCTCTCCCCTCACCACAAATCAGATTCTTCTGAGGAGTTCCCAGTACATTATCCTTTCCCCTGTGTAATTACATTAAACAAGCTCCAGCTGTTTTTATTCTCAGAAGGTTTACTCCCTGATATACAGCTGCCTACCCCCTTCGTAAGTGCAGGTCCTAAATGAGCTTTTTTCTCTGTTCCCTCACCACAATCCAGATTCTTTTGGGGAGTTACCAGTACAGGAACCATACCAGGAAGTACTTAATTTATTAACCTACTGCTTTTCTTAATCTCAGTGGAGATATTTACTGATAAACAGCTACGTACGCAGCTTGTTCATGTCGTTCCCAAATGAGCTTTTATCTCTCTCCCCTCACCACAAATCAGATTCTTATGAGGAGTTCCCAGTACATTATACTTTCCCCTGTGTAATTACCCTAACAAGCTCCAGCTGTTTTTATTCTCAGAAGGTTTACTCCCTGATATACACCTGCCTAACCCCTTCGTAAGTGCAGGTCCTAAATGAGCTTTTTTCTCTGTTCCCTCACCACAATCCAGATTCTTTTGGGGAGTTACCAGTACAGTAACCATACCAGGAAGTACTTAATTTATTAAGCTACTGCTTTTCTAAACCTCAGTGGAATAATTTACTGATAAACAGCTACCTACGCAGCATGTTCATGTCGTTCTTAAATAAGCTTTTATCTCTCTCCCCTCACCACAAATCAGATTCTTCTGAGGAGTTCCCAGTACATTATCCTTTCCCCTGTGTAATTACCTTAACAAGCTCCAGCTGTTTCTATTCTCAGAAGGTTTACTCCCTGATATACAGCTGCCTAACCCCTTCGTAAGTGCAGGTCCTAAATGAGCTTTTTTCTCTGTTCCCTCACCACAATCCAGATTCTTTTGGGGAGTTACCAGTATTGTAACAATACCAGGAAGTACTTAATTTATTAAGCTACTGCTTTTCTTAATCTCACTGGAGATATTTACTGATAAACAGCTACCTACGCAGCATGTTCATGTCGTTCCTAAATGAGTTTTTATCTCTCTCCCCTCACCATGAATCAGATTCTTCTGAGGAGTTCCCAGTACATTATCCTTTCCCCTGTGTAATTACCTTAACAAGCGCCAGCTGTTTATATTCTCAGAAGGTTTACTCCCTGATATACAGCTGCCTACCCCCTTCGTAAGTGCAGGTCCTAAATGAGCTTTTTTCTCTGTTCCCTCACCACAATCCAGATTCTTTTGGGGAGTTACCAGTACAGTAACCATACCAGGAAGTACTTAATTTATTAAGCTACTGCTTTTCTTAATCTCAGTGGAGATATTTACTGCTAAACAGCTACCTACGCAGCTGTTCATGTCGTTCCTAAATGAGCTTTTATCTCTCTCCCCTCATCACAAATCAGATTCTTCTGAGGAGTTCCCAGTACATTATCCTTTCCCCTGTGTAATTACCTTAACAAGCTCCAGCTGTTTTTATTCTAAGAAGGTTTACTCCCTGATATACTGCTGCCTACCCCCTTCGTAAGTGCAGGTCCTAAATGAGCTTTTTTCTCTGTTTCCTCACCACAATCCAGATTCTTTTCGGGAGTTACCAGTACAGTACCCATACCAGGAAGTACTTAATTTATTAAGATACTGCTTTTCTTAATCTCAGTGGAGATATTTACTGATAAACAGCTACGTACGCAGCATGTTCATGTCGTTCCTAAATGAGCTTTTATCTCTCTCCCCTCACCACAAATCAGATTCTTCTGAGGAGTTCCCAGTACATTATCCTTCCCCCGTGAAATTACCTTAATAAGCTCCAGCTGTTTTTATTCTCAGAAGGTTTACTCCCTGATATACTGCTGCCTACCCCCTTCGTAAGTGCAGGCCCTAAATGAGCTTTTTTCTCTGTTCCCTCACCACAATCCAGATTCTTTTGGGGTGTTACCAGTACAGTAACCATACTAGGAAGTACTTAATTTATTAAGCTACTGCTTTTCTTAATCTCAGTGGAGATATTTACTGATAAACAGCTACCTACGCAGCATGTTCATGTCGTTCCTAAATGAGCTTTTATCTCTCTCCGCTCACCACAAATCAGATTCTTCTGAGGAGTTCCAGTTCATTATCCTTTCCCCTGTGTAAATACCTTAACAAGTTCCAGCTGTTTTTATTCTCAGAAGGTTTACTCCCTGATATACAGCTGCCTACCCCCTTCGTAAGTGCAGGTCCTAAATGAGCTTTTTTCTCTATTCCCCACCACAATCCAGATTCTTTTGGGGAGTTACCAGTACAGTAACCATACCAGGAAGTACTTAATTTATTAAGCTACTGCTTTTCTTTTTTTATTTTTTTGCCAGTCCTGGGCCTTGGACTCAGGCCTGAGCCCTGTCCCTGGCTTCTTCCCGCTCAAGGCTAGCACTCTGCCACTTGAGGCACAGCGCCGCTTCTGGCCGTTTTTTCTGTATATGTGGTCTTGGGAATCGAACCTAGGGCCTCGTGTATCCGAGGCAGGCACTCTTGCCACTAGGCTATATCCCCAGCGCCGCTACTGCTTTTCTTAATCTAGTGGAGATATTTACTGATAAACAGCTACCTACGCAGCATGTTCATGTCGTTCTTAAACGAGCTTTTATCTCTCCCCCCGCTCACCACAAATCAGATTCTTGTGAGAGTTCCCATACATTATCCTTTCCCCTGTGTAATTACCTTAACAAGATCCAGCAGTTTTTATTCTCAGAAGGTTTACTCCCTGATATACAGCTGCCTACCCCCTTCGTAAGTGCAGGTCATAAATGAGCTTTTTTCTCTGTTCCCTCACCACACTCCAGATTCTTTTAGGGAGTTACCAGTACAGTAACCATACCAGGAAGTACTTAATTTATTAAGCTACTGCTTTTCTTAATCTCAGTGGAGATATTTACTGATAAAGAGCTACCTACGCAGCATGTTCATGTCGTTCCTAAATGAGCTTTTATCTCTCTCCTCTCACCACAAATCAGATTCTTCTGAGGAGTTCCCATACATTATCCTTTCCCCTGTGTAATTACCTTAACAAGCTCCAGCTGTTTTTATTCTCAGAAGGTTTACTCCCTGATATAAAGCTGTCTACCCCCTTCGTAAGTGCAGGTCTTAAATGAGCTTTTTTCTCTGTTCCCTCACCACAATCCAGAATCTTTTGGGGAGTTACCAGTACAGTAACCATACCAGGAAGTACTTAATTCATTAAGCTACTGCTTTTCTTAATCTCAGTGGAGATATTTACTGATAAACAGCTACCTACGCAGCATGTTCATGTCGTTCTTAAATGAGCTTTTATCTCTCTCCCCTCAGCACATATCAGATTCTTCTGAGGAGTTCCCAGTACATTATCCTTTCCCTTGTGTAATTACCTTAACAAGCTCCAGCTGTTTTTATTCTCAGAAGGTTTACTCCCTGATATACAGCTGCCTACCCCCTTCGTAAGTGCAGGTTCTAAATGAGCTTTTTTCTCTGTTCCCTCACCACAATCCAGATTCTTTTGGGGAGTTACCAGTACAGTAACCATACCAGGAAGTACTTCATTTATTAAGCTACTGCTTTTCTTAATCTCAGTGGAGATATTTACTGATAAACAGCTACCCCACGCAGCATGTTCATGTCGTTCCTATAGGAGCTTTTATCTCTCTCCCCTCACCACAAATCAGACTCTTCTGAGGAGTTCCCATACATTATCCTTTCCCCTGTGAAATTACCTTACAAGCTCCAGCTGTTTTTATTCTCAGAAGGTTTACTCCCTGATATCCAGCTGCCTAACCTCTTCGTAAGTGCAGGTCATAAATGAGCTTTTTTCTCTGTTCCCTCACCACAATCCAGATTCTTTTGGGAGTTACCAGTACAGTAACCATACCAGGAAGTACTTAATTCATTAAGCTACTGCTTTTCTTAACCTCAGTGGAGATATTTACTGATAAACAGCTACCTACGCAGCATGTTCATGTAGTTCTTAAACGAGCTTTTATCTCTCCCCGCTCACCACAAATCAGATTCTTGTGAGGAGTTCCCTTACATTATCCTTTCCCCTGTGTAATTACCTTAACAAGCTCCAGATGTTTTTATTCTCAGAAGTTTTACTCCCTGATATACAGCTGCCTACCCCCTTCGTAAGTGCAGGTCTTATATGAGCTTTTTTCTCTGATCCCTCACCACAATCCAGATTATTTTGGGAGGTACCAGTACAGTAACCATACCAGGAAGTACTTAATTTATTAAGCTACTGCTTTTCTTAATCTCAGTGGAGATATTTACTGATAAACAGCTACCTACGCAGCATGTTCATGTCGTTCCTAAATGAGCTTTTATCTCTCTCCCCTCACCACAAATCAGATTCTTCTGAGGAGTTCCCAGTACATTATCCTTTCCCCTGTGTAATTACCTTAACAAGCTCCAGCTGTTTTTATTCTCAGAAGGTTTACTCCCTGATATACAGCTGCCTACCCCCTTCGTAAGTGCAGGTCCTAAATGAGCTGTTTTCTCTGTTCCCTCACCACAATCCAGATTCTTTTGGGGAGTTACCAGTACAGTAACCATACCAGGAAGTACTTAATTTCTTAAGCTACTGATTTTCTTATCTCAGTGGAGATATTTACTGATAAACAGCTATTACGCAGAATGTTCATGTCGTTCCTAAATGAGCTTTTATCTCTCTCCCTTCATCACAAATCAGATTCTTCTGAGGAGTTCCCAGTACATTATCCTTTCCCCTGTGTAATTACCTTAACAAGCTCCAGCTGTTTTTATTCTCAGAAGGTTTACTCCCTGATATACAGCTGCCTACCCCCTTCGTAAGTGCAGGTCCTAAATGAGCTTTTTTCTCTGTTCCCTCACCACAATCCAGATTCTTTTGGGGAGTTACCAGTACAGTAACCATACCAGGAAGTACTTAATTTATTACGCTACTGCTTTTCTTAATCTCAGTGGAGATATTTACTGATAAACAGCTACCTATGCAGCATGTTCATGTCGTTCCTAAATGAGCTTTTATCTCTCTCCCCTCACCACAAATCAGATTCTTCTGAGGAGTTCCCAGTACATTATCCTTTCCCCTGTGTAATTACCTTAACAACCTCCAGCTGTTTTTATTCTCAGAAGGTTTACTCCCTGATATACAGCTGCCTACCCCCTTCGTAAGTGCAGGTCCTAAATGAGCTTTTTTCTCTGTTCCCTCACCACAATCCAGATTCTTTTGGGGAGTTACCAGTACAGTAACCATACCTGGAAGTTCTTAATTTATTAAGCTACTGCTTTTCTTAATCTCAGTGGAGATATTTACAGATAAACAGCTACCTATGCAGCATGTTCATGTCGTTCCAAAATGAGCTTTTATCTCTCTCCCCTCACCCACAAATCAGATTCTTCTGAGGAGTTCCCAGTACATTATCCTTTCCCTGTGTAATTACCTTAACAAACTCCAGCTGTTTTTATTCTCAGAAGGTTTACTCCCTGATATACAGCTGCCTACCCCCTTTGTAAGTGCAGGTCTTATATGAGCTTTTTTTCTCTGTTCCCTCACCACAATCCAGAATCTTTTGGGGAGGTACCAGTACAGTAACCATACCAGGAAGTACTTAATTTATTAAGCTACTGCTTTTCTTAATCTCAATGGAGATATTTACTGATAAACAGCTACCTACGCAGCATGTTCATGTCGTTCCTAAATGAGCTTTTATGTCTCTCCCCTCACCAAAAATCAGATTCTTCTGAGGAGTTCCCAGTACATTATCCTTTCCCCTGTGTAATTACCTTAACAAGCTCCAGCTGTTTTTTATTCGCAGAAGGTTTACTCCCTGATATACACCTGCCTACCCCTTCGTAAGTGCAGGTCATAAATGAGCTTTTTTCTCTGTTCCCTCACCACAATCCAGATTCTTTTGGGAAGTTACCAGTACAGTAACCACCGCAGGAAGTACTTAATTTATTAGGCTACTGCTTTTCTTAATCTCAGTGGAGATATTTACTGATAAACAGCTACCTACGCAGCATGTACATGTCGTTCCAAAATGAGCTTTTATCTCTCTCCCCTCACCACAAATCAGATTCTTCTGAGGAGTTTTCCAGTACATTATCCTTTCCCCTGTGTAATTACCTTAACAAGCTCCAGCTGTTTTTATTCTCAGAAGGTTTACTCCCTGATATACAGCTGCCTACCCCCTTTGTAAGTGCAGGTCCTAAATGAGCTTTTTCTCTGTTCCCTCACCACAATCCAGATTCTTTTGGGGAGTTACCAGTACAGTAACCATACCAGGAAGTACTTAATTTATTAAGCTACTGCTTTTCTTAATCTCAGTGGAGATATTACTGATAAACAGCTACTTAGGCAGAATGTTCATGTCGTTCCTAAATGAGCTTTTATCTCTCTCCCCTCACCACAAATCAGATTCTTCTGAGGAGTTCCCAGTACATTATCCTTTCCCCTGTGTAATTACCTTAACAAGCTCCAGCTGTTTTTATTCTCAGAGGTTTACTCCCTGATATACAGCTGCCTACCCCCTTCGTAAGAGCAGGTCTTAAATGAGCTTTTTTCTCTGTTCCCTCACCACAATCCAGATTCTTTTGGGGAGTTACCAGTACAGTAACCATACCAGGAAGTACTTAATTTATTAAGCTACGGCTTTTCTTAATCTCAGTGGAGATATTTACTGATTAACAGCTACCTACGCAGAATGTTCATGTCGTTCCTAAATGAGCTTTTATCTCTCTCCCCTCACCACAAATCAGATTCTTCTGAGGAGTTCCCAGTATATTATCCTTTCCCCTGTGTAATTACCTTAACAAGCTCCAGCTGTTTTTATTCTCAGAAGGTTTACTCCCTGATATACAGCTGCTACCCCCTTCGTAAGTGCAGGTCTTATATGCGCTTTTTTCTCTGATCCCTCACCACAATCCAGATTATTTTGGGGAGGTACCAGTACAGTAACCATACCAGGAAGTACTTAATTTATTAAGCTACTGCTTTTGTTAATCTCAATGGAGATATTTACTGATAAACAGCTACCTACGCAGCATGTTCATGTCGTTCCTAAATGAGCTTTTATCTCTCTCCCCTCACCACAAATCAGATTCTTCTGAGGAGTTCCCAGTACATTATCCTTTCCCCTGTGTAATTACCTTAACAAGTTCCAGCTGTTTTTATTCTCAGAAGGTTTACTCCCTGATATACAGCTGCCTACCCCTTCGTAAGTGCAGGTCCTAAATGAGCTTTTTTCTCTGTTCCCTCACCACAATCCAGATTCTTTTGGGAAGTTACCAGTACAGTAACCACAGCAGGAAGTACTTAATTTATTAAGCTACTGCTTTTCTTAATCTCAGTGGAGATATTTACTGATAAACAGCTACCTACGCAGCATGTACATGTCGTTCCAAAATGAGCTTTTATCTCTCTCCCCTCACCACAAATCAGATTCTTCTGAGGAGTTTCCAGTACATTATCCTTTCCCCTGTGTAATTACCTTAACAAGCTCCAGCTGTTTTTATTCTCAGAAGGTTTACTCCCTGATATACAGCTGCCTACCCCCTTCGTAAGTGCAGGTCCTAAATGAGCTTTTTTCTCTGTTCCCTCACCACAATCCAGATTCTTTTGGGGAGTTACCAGTACAGTAACCATACCAGGAAGTACTTAATTTATTAAGCTACTGCTTTTCTTAATCTCAGTGGAGATATTTACTGATAAACAGCTACCTACGCAGCATGTTCATGTCGTTCCTAAATGAGCTTGTATCTCTCTCCCCTCACCACAAATCAGATTCTTCTGAGGAGTTCCCAGTACATTATCCTTTCCCCTGTGTAATTACCTTAACAAGCTCCAGCTGTTTTTTATTCTCAGAATGTTTATTCCCTGATATACAGCTGCCTACCCCCTTCGTAAGTGCAGGTCCTAAATGTGCTTTTTTCTCTGTTCCCTCACCACAATCCAGATTCTTTTGGGGAGTTACCAGTACAGTAACCATACCAAGAAGTACTTAATTTATTAAGCTACTGCTTTTCTTAATCTCAGTGGAGATATTTACTGATAAACAGCTACCTACGCAGCATGTTCATGTCGTTCATAAATGAGCTTTTATCTCTCTCCCCTCACCACAAATCAGATTATTCTGAGGAGTTCCCAGTACATTATCCTTTCCCTTGTGTAATTACCTTAACAAGCTCCAGCTGTTTTTATTCTCAGAAGGTTTACTCCCTGATATACAGCTGCCTACCCCCTTCGTAAGAGCAGGTCTTAAATGAGCTTTTTTCTCTGTTCCCTCACCACAATCCAGATTCTTTTGGGGAGTTACCAGTACAGTAACCATACCAGGAAGCAGTTAATTTATTAAGCTACGGCTTTCTTAATCTCAGTGGAGATATTTACTGATAAACAGCTACCTACGCAGCATGTTCATGTCGTTCCTAAATGAGCTTTTATCTCTCTCCCCTCACCACAAATCAGATTCTTCTGAGGAGTTCCCAGTATATTATCGTTTCCCCTGTGTAATTACCTTAAGAAGCTCCAGCTGTTTTTATTCTCAGAAGGTTTACTCCCTGATATACAACTGCCTACCCACTTCGTATGTGCATGTCCTAAATGAGATTTTTTCTCTGTTCCCTCACCACAATCCAGATTCTTTTGGGGGAGTTACCAGTATAGTAACCATATCAGGAAGTACTTAATTTATTAAGCTACTGCTTTTCTTAATCTCAGTGGAGATATTTACTGATAAACAGCGAACTACGCAGCATGTACATGTCGTTCCAAAATGAGCTTTTATCTCTCTCCCCTCACCACAAATCAGATTCTTCTGAGGAGTTCCCAGTACATTATCCTTTCCCCTGTGTAATTACCTTAACAAGCTCCAGATGTTTTTATTCTCAGAAGTTTTACTCCCTGATATACAGCTGCCTACCCCCTTCGTAAGTGCAGGTCTTATATGAGCTTTTTTCTCTGATCCCTCACCACAATCCAGATTCTTTTGGGGAGGTACCAGTACAGTAACCATACCAGGAAGTACTTAATTTATTAAGCTACTGCTTTTCTAATCTCAGTGGAGATATTTACTGATAAACAGCTACCTACGCAGCATGTTCATGTCGTCCTAAATGAGCTTTTATCTCTCTCACCCTCACCACAAATCAGATTCTTCTGAGGAGTTCCCAGTACATTATCCTTTCCCCTGTGTAATTACCTTAACAAGCTCCAGCTGTTTTTATTCTCAGAAGGTTTACTCCCTGATATACAGCTGCCTACCCCCTTCGTAAGTGCAGGTCCTAAATGAGCTTTTTTCTCTGTTCCCTCACCACAATCCAGATTCTTTTGGGGAGTTACCAGTACAGTAACCATACCAGGAAGTACTTATTTATTAAGCTACTGCTTTTCTTAATCTCAGTGGGCATATTTACTGATAAACAGCTACCTACGCAGCATGTTCATGTCGTTCCTAAATGAGCTTTTATCTCTCTCCCCTCACCACAAATCAGATTCTTCTGAGGAGTTCCCAGTACATTATCCTTTCCCCTGTGTAATTACCTTAACAAGCTCCAGCTGTTTTTATTCTCAGAAGGTTTACTCCCTGATATACAGCTGCCTACCCCCTTCGTAAGTGCAGGTCCTAAATGAGCTTTTTTCTCTGTTCCCTCACCACAATCCAGATTCTTTTGGGGAGTTACCAGTACAGTAACCATACCAGGAAGTACTTAATTTATTAAGCTACTGCTTTTCTTAATCACAGTGGAGATATTTACTGATAAACAGCTACCTACGCAGCATGTTCATGTCGTTCCTAAATGAGCTTTTATCTCTCTCCCCTCACCACAAATCAGATTCTTCTGAGGAGTTCCCAGTACATTATCCTTTCCCCTGTGTAATTACCTTAACAAGCTCCAGCTGTTTTTATTCTCAGAATGTTTATTCCCTGATATACAGCTGCCTACCCACTTCGTAAGTGCAGGTCCTAAATGTGCTTTTTTCTCTGTTCCCTCACCACAATTTAGATTCTTTTGGGGAGTTACCAGTACAGTAACCATACCAAGAAGTACTTAATTTATTAAGCTACTGCTTTTCTTAATCTCAGTGGAGATATTTACTGATAAACAGCTACCTACGCAGCATGTTCATGTCGTTCATAAATGAGCTTTTATCTCTCTCCCCTCACCACAAATCAGATTCTTCTGAGGAGTTCCCAGTACATTATCCTTTCCCCTGTGTAATTAAGTTAAAGTGCTCCAGCTGTTTTTATTCTCAGAAGGTTTACTCCCTGATATACAGCTGCCTACCCCCTTGGTAAGTGCAGGTCCTAAATGAGCTTTTTTTCTCTGTTCCCTCACCACAATCCAGATTCTTTTGGGGAGTTACCAGTACAGTAACCATACCAGGAAGTCTTAATTTATTAAGCTACTGCTTTTCTTAATCTCAGTGGAGATATTTACTGATAAACTGCTACTTACGCAGAATGTTCATGTCGTTCCAAAATGAGCTTTTATCTCTCTCCCCCCTCACCACAAATCAGATTCTTCTGAGGAGTTCCCAGTACATTATCCTTTCCCCTGTGTAATACCTTAACAAGCTCCAGCTGTTTTTATTCTCAGAAGGTTTACTCCCTGATATACAGCTGCCTACCCCCTTCGTATGTGCAGGTCCTAAATGTGCTTTTTTCTCTGTTCCCCTCACCACAATCCAGATTCTTTTGGGGAGTTACCAGTACAGTAACCATACCAAGAAGTACTTAATTTATTAAGCTACTGCTTTTCTTAATCTCAGTGGAGATATTTACTGATAAACAGCTACGTACGCAGCATGTTCATGTCGTTCCTAAATGAGCTTTTATCTCTCTCCCCTCACCACAAATCAGATTCTTCTGAGGAGTTCCCAGTACATTATCCTTTCCCCTGTGTAATTAAGTTAAAAAGCTCCAGGGGCTGGGGATATAGCCTAGTGGCAAGAGTGCCTGCCTCGGATACACGAGGCCCTAGGTTCGATTCCCCAGCATACATATACAGAAAACGGCCAGAAGCGGCGCTGTGGCTCAAGTGGCAGAGTGCTAGCCTTGAGCGGGAAGAAGCCAGGGACAGTGCTTAGGCCCTGAGTCCAAGACCCAGGACTGGCCAAAAAAAAAAAAAAAAAGCTCCAGCTGTTTTTATTCTCAGAAGGTTTACTCCCTGATATACAGCTGCCTACCCCCTTGGTAAGTGCAGGTCCTAAATGAGCTTTTTTCTCTGTTCCCTCACCACAATCCAGATTCTTTTGGGAGTTACCAGTACAGTAACCATACCAGGAAGTACTTAATTTATTAAGCTACTGATTTTCTTAATCTCAGTGGAGATATTTACTGATAAACAGCTATTACGCAGAATGTTCATGTCGTTCCTAAATGAGCTTTTATCTCTCTCCCCTCACCACAAATCAGATTCTTCTGAGGAGTTCCCAGTACATTATCCTTTCCCCTGTGTAATTACCTTAACAAGCTCCAGCTGTTTTTATTCTCAGAAGGTTTACTCCCTGATATACAGCTGCCTACCCCCTTCGTAAGTGCAGGTCCTAAATGAACTTTTTTCTCTGTTCCCTCACCACAATCCAGAATCTTTTGGGGAGTTACCAGTACAGTAACCATACCAGGAAGAACTTAATTTATTAAGCTACTGCTTTTCTTAATCTCAGTGGAGATATTTACTGATAAACAGCTACCTATGCAGCATGTTCATGTCGTTCCTAAATGAGCTTTATCTCTGTCCCCTCACCGCAAATCAGATTCTTCTGAGGAGTTCCCAGTACATTATCCTTTCCCCTGTGTAATTACCTTAACAAGCTCCAGCTGTTTTATTCTCAGAAGGTTTACTCCCTGATATACAGCTGCCTACCCCCTTCGTAAGTGCAGGTCCTAAATGAGCTTTTTTCTCTGTTCCCTCACCACAATCCAGATTCTTTTGGGGAGTTACCAGTACAGTAACCATACCAGGAAGTACTTCATTTATTAAGCTACTGCTTTTCTTCATCTCAGTGGAGATATTTACTGATAAACAGCTACCTACGCAGCATGTTCATGTCGTTCCTAAATGAGCTTTTATCTCTCCCCCTCACCACAAATCAGATTCTCCTGAGGAGTTCCCAGTACATTATCCTTTCCCCTGTGTAATTACCTTAACAAGCTCCAGCTTTTTTATTCTCAGAAGATTTACTCCCTGATATACAGCTGCCTACCCCCTTCGTAAGTGCAGTTCATAAATGAGCTTTTTTCTCTGTTCCCTCACCACAATCCAGATTCTTTTGGGAAGTTACCAGTACAGTAACCGCAGTAGGAAGTACTTAATTTATTAGGCTACTGCTTTTCTTAATCTCAGTGGAGATATTTACTGATAAACAGCTACCTACGCAGCATGTACATGTCGTTCCAAAATGAGCTTTTATCTCTCTCCCCTCACCACAAATCAGATTCTTCTGAGGAGTTTCCAGTACATTATCCTTTCCCCTGTGTAATTACCTTAACAAGCTCCAGCTGTTTTTATTCTCAGAAGGTTTACTCCCTGATATACAGCTGCCTACCCCCTTTGTAAGTGCAGGTCCTAAATGAGCTTTTTTCTCTGTTCCCTCACCACAATCGAGATTCTTTTGGGGAGTTACCAGTACAGTAACCATACCAGGAAGTACTTAATTTATTAAGCTACTGCTTTTCTTAATCTCAGTGGAGTATTTACTGATAAACAGCTACTTAGGCAGAATGTTCATGTCGTTCCTAAATGAGCTTTTATCTCTCTCCCCTCACCACAAATCAGATTCTTCTGAGGAGTTCCCAGTACATTATCCTTTCCCCTGTGTAATTACCTTAACAAGCTCCAGCTGTTTTTATTCTCAGAAGGTTTACTCCCTGATATACAGCTGCCTACCCCCTTCGTAAGTGCAGGTCCTAAATGAGCTTTTTTCTCTGTTCCCTCACCACAATCCAGATTCTTTTGGGGAGTTACCAGTACAGTAACCATACCAGGAAGTACTTAATTTATTAAGCTACTGCTTTTCTTAATCTCAGTGGAGATATTTACAGATAAACAGCTACCTATGCAGCATGTTCATGTCGTTCCTAAATGAGCTTTTATCTCTCTCCCCTCACCACAAATCAGATTCTTCTGAGGAGTTCCCAGTACATTATCCTTTCCCCTGTGTAATTACCTTAACAAGCTCTAGCTGTTTTTATTCTCAGAAGGTTTACTCCCTGATATACAGCTGCCTACCCCCTTCGTAAGTGCAGGTCCTAAATGAGCTTTTTTCTCTGTTCCCTCACCACAATCCAGATTCTTTTGGGGAGTTACCAGTACAGAAACCATACCAGGAAGTACTTAATTTATTAAGCTACTGCTTTTCTTAATCTCAGTGGGCATATTTACTGATAAACAGCTACCTACGCAGCATGTTCATGTCGTTCCTAAATGAGCTTTTATCTCTCTCACCTCACCACAAATCAGATTCTTCTGAGGAGTTCCCAGTACATTATCCTTTCCCCTGTGTAATTACCTTAACAAGCTCCAGCTGTTTTTATTCTCAGAAGGTTTACTCCCTGATATACAGCTGCCTACCCCCTTCGTAAGTGCAGGTCCTAATGAGCTTTTTTTCTCTGTTCCCTCACCACAATCCAGATTCTTTTGGGGAGTTACCAGTACAGTAACCATACCAGGAAGTACTTAATTTATTAAGCTACTGCTTTTCTTAATCTCAGTGGAGATATTTACAGATAAACAGCTACCTATGCAGCATGTTCATGTCGTTCCTAAATGAGCTTTTATCTCTCTCCCCTCACCACAAATCAGATTCTTCTGAGGAGTTCCCAGTACCTTATCCTTTAACCTGTGTAATTACCTTAACAAGCTCCAGGAGTTTTTATTCTCAGAAGGTTTACTCCCTGATATACAGCTGCCTACCCCCTTCGTAAGTGCAGGTCCTAAATGAGCTTTTTTCTCTGTTCCCTCACCACAATCCAGATTCTTTTGGGGAGTTACCAGTACAGAAACCATAACAGGAAGTACTTAATTTATTAAGCTACTGCTTTTATTAATCTCAGTGGACATATTACTGATAAACAGCTACCTACGCAGCATGTTCATGTCGTTCCTAAATGAGCTTTTATCTCTCTCCCCTCACCACAAATCAGATTCTTCTGAGGAGTTCCCAGTACATTATCCTTTCCCCTGTGTAATTACCTTAACAAGCTCCAGCTGTTTTTATTCTCAGAAGGTTTACTCCCTGATATACAGCTGCCTACCCCCTTCGTAAGTGCAGGTCCTAAATGAACTTTTTTCTCTGTTCCCTCACCACAATCCAGAATCTTTTGGGGAGTTACCAGTACAGTAACCATACCAGGAAGAACTTAATTTATTAAGCTACTGCTTTTCTTAATCTCAGTGGAGATATTTACTGATAAACAGCTACCTATGCAGCATGTTCATGTCGTTCCTAAATGAGCTTTTATCTCTGTCCCCTCACCGCAAATCAGATTCTTCTGAGGAGTTCCCAGTACATTATCCTTTCCCCTGTGTAATTACCTTAACAAGCTCCAGCTGTTTTTATTCTCAGAAGGTTTACTCCCTGATATACAGCTGCCTACCCCCTTCGTAAGTGCAGGTCCTAAATGAGCTTTTTTCTCTGTTCCCTCACCACAATCCAGATTCTTTTGGGAGTTACCAGTACAGTAACCATACCAGGAAGTACTTCATTTATTAAGCTACTGCTTTTCTTCATCTCAGTGGAGATATTTACTGATAAACAGCTACCTACGCAGCATGTTCATGTCGTTCCTAAATGAGCTTTTATCTCTCCCCCCTCACCACAAATCAGATTCTCCTGAGGAGTTCCCAGTACATTATCCTTTCCCCTGTGTAATTACCTTAACAAGCTCCAGCTTTTTTATTCTCAGAAGATATTACTCCTGATATACAGCTGCCTACCCCCTTCGTAAGTGCAGGTCCTAAATGAGCTTTTTTCTCTGTTCCCTCACCACAATAAAGATTCTTTTGGGGAGTTACCAGTACAGTAACCATACCAGGAAGTACTTAATTTATTAAGCTACTGCTTTTCTTAATCTCAGTGGAGATATTTACTGATAAACAGCTACCTACGCAGCATGTTCATGTCGTTCCTAAATGAGCTTTTATCTCTCTCCACTCACCACAAATCAGATTCTTCTGAGGAGTTCCCAGTACATTATCCTTTCCCCTGTGTAATTAGGTTAAAAAGCTCCAGCAGTTTTTATTCTCAGAAGGTTTACTCCCTGATATACAGCTGCCTACCCCCTTCGTAAGTGCAGGTCCTATATGAGCTTTTTTCTCTGTTCCCTCACCACAATCCAGATTCTTTTGGGGAGTTACCAGTACAGTAACCATACCAGGAAGTACTTAATTTATTAAGCTACTGCTTTTCTTAATCTCAGTGGAGATATTTACTGATAAACAGGTACCTACGCAGCATGTTCTTGTCGTTCCTAAATGAGCTTTGATCTCTCTCCCCTCACCACAAATCAGATTCTTCTGATTAGTTCCCAGTACATTATCCTTTCCCCTGTGTAATTACCTTAACAAGCTCCAGCTGTTTTTATTCTCAGAAGGGATACTCCCTGATATACAGCTGCCTACCCCCTTCGTAAGTGCAGGTCCTAAATGAGCTTTTATCTCTCTCCCCTCACCACAAATCAGATTCTTCTGAGAGTTCCCAGTACATTACCCTTTCCCCTGTGGAATTACCTTAAAAGCTCCAGCTGTTTTATTCTCAGAAGGTTTACTCCTTGATATACAACTTACTACCCCCTTCGTAAGTGCAGGTCCTAAATGAGCTTTTTTCTCTGTTCCCTCACCACAATCCAGATTCTTTTGGGGAGTTACCAGTAGAGTACCATACCAGGAAGTATTTAATTTATTAAGCTACTGCTTTTCTTAATCT
The DNA here is from genome assembly GCF_023159225.1 of Perognathus longimembris pacificus. Classification (NCBI taxonomy): domain Eukaryota; kingdom Metazoa; phylum Chordata; class Mammalia; order Rodentia; family Heteromyidae; genus Perognathus; species Perognathus longimembris. The sequence continues at coordinate 8,060 of NW_025961369.1, read as the reverse complement.
CAGTGGAGATATTTACTGATAAACAGCTACCTACGCACCATGTTCATGTCGTTATTAATTGAGCTTTTATCTCTCTCCACTCACCACAAATCAGATTCTTCTGAGGAGTTCCCAGTACATTATCCTTTCCCCTGTGTAATTACCTTAACAAGCTCCAGCTGTTTTTATTCTCAGAAGGGATACTCCCTGATATACAGCTGCCTACCCCCTTCGTAAGTGCAGGTCCTAAATGAGCTTTTTTCTCTGTTCCCTCACCACAATCCAGATACATTTGGGGAGTTACCAGTACAGTAACCATACCAGGAACTACTTAATTCATTAAGCTACTGCTTTTCTTAATCTCAGTGGAGATATTTACTGATAAACAGCTACTTAGGCAGATGTTCATGTCGTTCCTAAATGAGCTTTTATCTCTGTCCCCTCACCACAAATCAGATTCTTCTGAGGAGTTCCCAGTACATTATCCTTTCCCCTGTGTAATTACCTTAACAAGCTCCAGCTGTTTTTATTCTCAGAAGGTTTACTCCCTGATATACAGCTGCCTACCCCCTTCGTAAGTGCAGGTCCTAAATGAGCTTTTTTCTCTGTTCCCTCACCACAATCCAGATTCTTTTGGGGAGTTACCAGTACAGTAACCATACAGGAAGTACTTCATTTATTAAGCTACTGCTTTTCTAAATCTCAGTGGAGATATTTACTGATAAACAGCTACCTACGCAGCATGTTCATGTCGTTCCTAAATGAGCTTTTATCTCTCCCCCCTCACCACAAATCAGATTCTTCTGAGGAGTTCCCAGTACATTATCCTTTCCCCTGTGTAATTACCTTAACAAGCTCCAGCTTTTTTATTCTCAGAAGATTTACTCCCTGATATACAGCTGCCTACCCCCTTCGTAAGTGCAGGTCCTAAATGAGCTTTTTTCTCTGTTCCCTCACCACAATAAAGATTCTTTTGGGGAGTTACCAGTACAGTAACCATACCAGGAAGTACTTAATTTATTAAGCTACTGCTTTTCTTAATCTCAGTGGAGATATTTACTGATAAACAGCTACCTACGCAGCATGTTCATGTCGTTCCTAAATGAGCTTTTATCTCTCTCCCCTCACCACAAATCAGATTCTTCTGAGGAGTTCCCAGTACATTATCCTTTCCCCTGTGTAATTAGGTTAAAAAGCTCCAGCAGTTTTTATTCTCAGAAGGTTTACTCCCTGATATACAGCTGCCTACCCCCTTCGTAAGTGCAGGTCCTATATGAGCTTTTTTCTCTGTTCCCTCACCACAATCCAGATTCTTTTGGGGAGTTACCAGTACAGTAACCATACCAGGAAGTACTTAATTTATTAAGCTACTGCTTTTCTTAATCTCAGTGGAGATATTTACTGATAAACAGGTACCTACGCAGCATGTTCTTGTCGTTCCTAAATGAGCTTTGATCTCTCTCCCCTCACCACAAATCAGATTCTTCTGAGTAGTTCCCAGTACATTATCCTTTCCCCTGTGTAATTACCTTAACAAGCTCCAGCTGTTTTTTATTCTCAGAAGGGATACTCCCTGATATACAGCTGCCTACCCCCTTCGTAAGTGCAGGTCCTAAATGAGCTTTTATCTCTCTCCCCTCACCACAAATCAGATTCTTCTGAGGAGTTCCCAGTACATTACCCTTTCCCCTGTGGAATTACCTTAAAAAGCTCCAGCTGTTTTTATTCTCAGAAGGTTTACTCCTTGATATACAACTTACTACCCCCTTCGTAAGTGCAGGTCCTAAATGAGCTTTTTCTCTGTTCCCTCACCACAATCCAGATTCTTTTGGGGAGTTACCAGTAGAGTAACCATACCAGGAAGTATTTAATTTATTAAGCTACTGTTTTTCTTAATCTCAGTGGAGATATTTACTGATAAACAGCTACCTACGCACCATGTTCATGTCGTTCCTAATTGAGCTTTTATCTCTCTCCCACTCACCACAAATCAGATTCTCTGAGGAGTTCCCAGTACATTATCCTTTCCCCTGTGTAATTACCTTAACAAGCTCCAGCTGTTTTTATTCTCAGAAGGGATACTCCCTGATATACAGCTGCCTACCCCCTTCGTAAGTGCAGGTCCTAAATGAGCTTTTTTCTCTGTTCCCTCACCACAATCCAGATACATTTGGGGAGTTACCAGTACAGTAACCATACCAGGAAGTACTTAATTCATTAAGCTACTGCTTTTCTTAATCTCAGTGGAGATATTTACTGATAAACAGCTACTTAGGCAGAATGTTCATGTCGTTCCTAAATGAGCTTTTATCTCTCTCCCCTCACCACAAATCAGATTCTTCTGAGGAGTTCCCAGTACATTATCCTTTCCCCTGTGTAATTACCTTAACAAGCTCCAGCTGTTTTTATTCTCAGAAGGTTTACTCCCTGATATACTGCTGCCTACCCCCTTCGTAAGTGCAGGTCCTAAATGAGCTTTTTTCTCTGTTCCCTCACCACAATCCAGATTCTTTTGGGGAGTTACCAGTACAGTAACCATACCAGGAAGTACTTAATTTATTAAGCTACTGCTTTTCTTAATCTCAGTGGAGATATTTACAGATAAACAGCTACCTATGCAGCATGTTCATGTCGTTCCTAAATGAGCTTTTATCTCTCTCCCCTCACCACAAATCAGATTCTTCTGAGGAGTTCCCAATACATTATCCTTTCCCCTGTGTAATTACCTTAACAAGCTCCAGCTGTTTTTATTCTCAGAAGGTTTACTCCCTGATATACAGCTGCCTACCCCCTTCGTAAGTGCAGGTCCTAAATGAGCTTTATTCTCTGTTCCCTCACCACAATGCAGATTCTTTTGGGGAGTTACCAGTACAGAAACCATACCAGGAAGTACTAATTTATTAAGCTACTGCTTTTCTTAATCTCAGTGGACATATTTACTGATAAACAGCTACCTACGCAGCATGTTCATGTCGTTCCTAAATGAGCTTTTATCTCTCTCCCCTCACCACAAATCAGATTCTTCTGAGGAGTTCCCAGTACATTATCCTTTCCCTGTGTAATTACCTTAACAAGCTCCAGCTGTTTTTATTCTCAGAAGGTTTACTCCCTGATATACAGCTGACTACCCCCTTCGTAAGTGCAGGTCCTAAATGAGCTTTTTTCTCTGTTCCCTCACCACAATCCAGATTCTTTTGGGGAGTTACCAGTACAGTAACCATACCAGGAAGTACTTAATTTATTAAGCTACTGCTTTTCTTAATCTCAGTGGAGATATTTACAGATAAACAGCTACCTATGCAGCATGTTCATGTCGTTCCTAAATGAGCTTTTATATCTCTCCCCTCACCACAAATCAGATTCTTCTGAGGAGTTCCCAGTACCTTATCCTTTCCCCTGTGTAATTACCTTAACAAGCTCCAGGTGTTTTTATTCTCAGAAGGTTTACTCCCTGATATACAGCTGCCTACCCCCTTCGTAAGTGCAGGTCCTAAATGAGCTTTTTTCTCTGTTCCCTCACCACAATCCAGATTCTTTTGGGGAGTTACCAGTACAGAAACCATACCAGGAAGTACTTAATTTATTAAGCTACTGCTTTTCTTAATCTCAGTGGAGATATTTACTGATAAACAGCTACCTACGCAGCATGTACATGTCGTTCCAAAATGAGCTTTTATCTCTCTCCCCTCACCACAAATCAGATTCTTCTGAGGAGTTTCCAGTACATTATCCTTTCCCCCTGTGTAATTACCTTAACAAGCTCCAGCTGTTTTTATTCTCAGAAGGTTTACTCCCTGATATACAGCTGCCTACCCCCTTCGTAAGTGCAGGTCCTAAATGAGCTTTTTTCTCTGTTCCCTCACCACAATCCAGATTCTTTTGGGGAGTTACCAGTACAGTAACCATACCAGGAAGTACTTAATTTATTAAGCTACTGCTTTTCTTAATCTCAGTGGAGATATTTACTGATAAACAGCTACCTACGCAGCATGTTCATGTCGTTCCTAAATGAGCTTTTATCTCTCTCCCCTCACCACAAATCAGATTCTTCTGAGGAGTTCCCAGTACATTATCCTTTCCCCTGTGTAATTACCTTAACAAGCTCCAGCTGTTTTTATTCTCAGAATGTTTATTCCCTGATATACAGCTGCCTACCCCCTTCGTAAGTGCAGGTCCTAAATGTGCTTTTTTCTCTGTTCCCTCACCACAATCCAGATTCTTTTGGGGAGTTACCAGTACAGTAACCATACCAAGAAGTACTTAATTTATTAAGCTACTGCTTTTCTTAATCTCAGTGGAGATATTTACTGATAACAGCTACCTACGCAGCATGTTCATGTCGTTCATAAATGAGCTTTATCTCTCTCCCCTCACCACAAATCAGATTATTCTGAGGAGTTCCCAGTACATTATCCTTTCCCTTGTGTAATTACCTTAACAAGCTCCAGCTGTTTTTATTCTCAGAAGGTATACTCCCCTGATATACAGCTGCCTACCCCCTTCGTAAGAGCAGGTCTTAAATGAGCTTTTTTCTCTGTTCCCTCACCACAATCCAGATTCTTTTGGGGAGTTACCAGTACAGTAACCATACCAGGAAGTAGTTAATTTATTAAGCTACGGCTTTCTTAATCTCAGTGGAGATATTTACTGATAAACAGCTACCTACGCAGCATGTTCATGTCGTTCCTAAATGAGCTTTTATCTCTCTCCCCTCACCACAAATCAGATTCTTCTGAGGAGTTCCCAGTATATTATCCTTTCCCCCTGTGTAATTACCTTAAGAAGCTCCAGCTGTTTTTATTCTCAGAAGGTTTACTCCCTGATATACAACTGCCTACCCACTTCGTATGTGCATGTCCTAAATGAGCTTTTTTCTCTGTTCCCTCACCACAATCCAGATTCTTTTGGGGAGTTACCAGTATAGTAACCATATCAGGAAGTACTTAATTTATTAAGCTAACTGCTTTTCTTAATCTCAGTGGAGATATTTACTGATAAACAGCGAACTACGCAGCATGTACATGTCGTTCCAAAATGAGCTTTTATCTCTCTCCCCTCACCACAAATCAGATTCTTCTGAGGAGTTCCCAGTACATTATCCTTTCCCCTGTGTAATTACCTTAACAAGCTCCAGATGTTTTTATTCTCAGAAGTTTTACTCCCTGATATACAGCTGCCTACCCCCTTCGTAAGTGCAGGTCTTATATGAGCTTTTTTCTCTGATCCCTCACCACAATCCAGATTATTTTGGGAGGTACCAGTACAGTAACCATACCAGGAAGTACTTAATTTATTAAGCTACTGCTTTTCTTAATCTCAGTGGAGATATTTACTGATAAACAGCTACCTACGCAGCATGTTCATGTCGTTCCTAAATGAGCTTTTATCTCTCTCCCCCTCACCACAAATCAGATTCTTCTGAGGAGTTCCCAGTACATTATCCTTTCCCCTGTGTAATTACCTTAACAAGCTCCAGCTGTTTTTATTCTCAGAAGGTTTACTCCCTGATATACAGCTGCCTACCCCCTTCGTAAGTGCAGGTCCTAAATGAGCTTTTTTCTCTGTTCCCTCACCACAATCCAGATTCTTTTGGGGAGTTACCAGTACAGTAACCATACCAGGAAGTACTTAATTTATTAAGCTACTGCTTTTCTTAATCTCAGTGGAGATATTTACTGATAAACAGCTACCTACGCAGCATGTTCATGTCGTTCCTAAATGAGCTTTTATCTCTCTCCCCTCACCACAAATCAGATTCTTCTGAGGAGTTCCCAGTACATTATCCTTTCCCCTGTGTAATTACCTTAACAAGCTCCAGCTGTTTTTATTCTCAGAAGGTTTACTCCCTGATATACAGCTGCCTACCCCCTTCGTAAGTGCAGGTCCTAAATGAGCTTTTTTCTCTGTTCCCTCACCACAATCCAGATTCTTTTGGGGAGTTACCAGTACAGTAACCATACCAGGAAGTACTTAATTTATTAAGCTACTGCTTTTCTTATCTCAGTGGAGATATTTACTGATAAACAGCTACCTACGCAGCATGTTCATGTCGTTCCTAAATGAGCTTTTACCTCTCTCCCCTCACCACAAATCAGATTCTTCTGAGGAGTTCCCAGTACATTATCCTTTCCCCTGTGTAATTACCTTAACAAGCTCCAGCTGTTTTTATTCTCAGAATGTTTATTCCCTGATATACAGCTGCCTACCCACTTCGTAAGTGCAGGTCCTAAATGTGCTTTTTTCTCTGTTCCCTCACCACAATTTAGATTCTTTTGGGGAGTTACCAGTACAGTAACCATACCAAGAAGTACTTAATTTATTAAGCTACTGCTTTTCTTAATCTCAGTGGAGATATTTACTGATAAACAGCTACCTACGCAGCATGTTCATGTCGTTCATAAATGAGCTTTTATCTCTCTCCCCTCACCACAAATCAGATTCTTCTGAGGAGTTCCCAGTACATTATCCTTTCCCCTGTGTAATTAAGTTAAAGTGCTCCAGCTGTTTTTATTCTCAGAAGGTTTACTCCCTGATATACAGCTGCCTACCCCCCTGGTAAGTGCAGGTCCTAAATGAGCTTTTTTTTCTCTGTTCCCTCACCACAATCCAGATTCTTTTGGGGAGTTACCAGTACAGTAACCATACCAGGAAGTACTTAATTTATTAAGCTACTGCTTTTCTTAATCTCAGTGGAGATATTTACTGATAAACTGCTACTTATGCAGAACGTTCATGTCATTCCTAAATGAGCTTTTATCTCTCTCCCCTCACCACAAATCAGATTCTTCTGAGGAGTTCCCAGTACATTATCCTTTCCCCTGTGTAATTACCTTAACAAGCTCCAGCTGTTTTATTCTCAGAAGGTTTACTCCCTGATATACAGCTTGCCTACCCCCTTCGTATGTGCAGGTCCTAAATGTGCTTTTTTCTCTGTTCCCTCACCACAATCCAGATTCTTTTGGGGAGTTACAGTACAGTAACCATACCAAGAAGTACTTAATTTATTAAGCTACTGCTTTTCTTAATCTCAGTGGAGATATTTACTGATAAACAGCTACGTACGCAGCATGTCATGTCGTTCCTAAATGAGCTTTTATCTCTCTCCCCTCACCACAAATCAGATTCTTCTGAGGAGTTCCCAGTACATTATCCTTTCCCCTGTGTAATTAAGTTAAAAAGCTCCAGGGGCTGGGGATATAGCCTAGTGGCAAGAGTGCCTGCCTCGATACACGAGGCCCTAGGTTCGATTCCCCAGCACACATATACAGAAAACGGCCAGAAGCGGCGCTGTGGCTCAAGTGGCAGAGTGCTAGCCTTGAGCGGGAAGAAGCCAGGGACAGTGCTTAGGCCCTGAGTCCAAGACCCAGGACTGGCCAAAAAAAAAAAAAAAAGCTCCAGCTGTTTTTTATTCTCAGAAGGTTTACTCCCTGATTTACAGCTGCCTAACCCCTTCGTAAGTGCAGGTCCTAAATGAGCTTTTTTCTCTGTTCCCTCACCACAATCCAGATTCTTTTGGGAGTTACCAGTACAGTAACCATACCAGGAAGTACTTAATTTATTAAGCTACTGATTTTCTTAATCTCAGTGGAGATATTTACTGATAAACAGCTATTACGCAGAATGTTCATGTCGTTCCTAAATGAGCTTTTATCTCTCTCCCTTCATCACAAATCAGATTCTTCTGAGGAGTTCCCAGTACATTATCCTTTCCCCTGTGTAATTACCTTAACAAGCTCCAGCTGTTTTTATTCTCAGAAGGTTTACTCCCTGATATACAGCTGCCTACCCCCTTCGTAAGTGCAGGTCCTAAATGAGCTTTTTTCTCTGTTCCCTCACCACAATCCAGATTCTTTTGGGGAGTTACCAGTAGAGTAACCATACCAGGAAGTACTTAATTTATTAAGCTACTGCTTTTCTTAATCTCAGTGGAGATATTTACAGATAAACAGCTACCTATGCAGCATGTTCATGTCGTTCCAAAATGAGCTTTTATCTCTCTCCCCTCACCACAAATCAGATTCTTCTGAGGAGTTTCCCAGTACATTATCCTTTCCCCTGTGTAATTACCTTAACAAACTCCA
>NW_025961368.1:0-35214 GCF_023159225.1 Perognathus longimembris pacificus | reverse complement strand
GGAGGGAAAAGAGAAAAAAGCTCATTTAGGACCTGCACTTACGAAGGGGGTAGGCAGCTGTATATCAGGGAGTAAACCTTCTGAGAATAAAAACAGCTGGAGCTTGTTAAGGTAATTACACAGGGGAAAGGATAATGTACTGGGAACTCCTCAGAAGAATCTGATTTGTTGTGAGGGGAGAGAGATAAAAGCTCATTTAGGAACGACATGAACATGCTGCGTAGGTAGCTGTTTATCAGTAAATATCTCCACTGAGATTAAGAAAAGCAGTAGCTTAATAAACTAAGTACTTCCTGGTGTGGTTACTGTACTAGTAACTCCCCAAAGAAATCTGGATTGTGGTGAGGGAACAGAGAAAAAAGCTCATTTAGGACCTGCACTTACGAAGGGGGTAGGCAGCAGTATATCAGGGAGTAAACCTTCTGAGAATAAAAACAGCTGGAGCTTGTTATGGTAATTACACAGGGGAAAGGATAATGTACTGGGAACTCCTCAGAAGAATCTGATTTGTGGTGAGGGGAGAGAGATAAAAGCTCATTTAGGACGACATGAACATGGTGCGTAGGTAGCTGTTTATCAGTAAATATCTCCACTGAGATTACGAAAAGCAGTAGCTTAATAAATTAAGTACTTCCTGGTATGGTTGCTGTACTGGTAACTCCCCAAAAGAATCTGGATTGTGGTGAGGGAACAGAGAAAAAAGCTCATTTAGGACCTGCACTTACGAAGGGGGTAGGCAGCTGTATATCAGGGAGTAAACCTTCTGAGAATAAAAACAGCTGGAGCTTATTAAGGTAATTAAACAGGGGAAAGGATAATGTACTGGGAACTCCTCAGAAGAATCTGATTTGTGGTGAGAGGAGAGAGATAAAAGCTCATTTAGGAACGACATGAACATGCTTCGTAGATAGCTGTTTATCAGTAATACTCTCCACTGAGATTAAGAAAGGCAGTAGCTTAATAAATTAAGTACTTCCTGGTATGGTTACTGTACTGGTTAACTCCCCAAAAGAATCTAGATTGTGGTGAGGGAACGGAGAAAAAAGCTCATTTAGGACCTGCACTTACGAAGGGGGTAGGCATCTGTATATCAGGGAGTAAACCTTCTGAGAATAAAAACAGCTGGAGCTGGTTAAGGTAATTACACAGGGGAAAGGATAATGTACTGGGAACTCCTCAGAAGAATCTGATTTGTGGTGAGGGGGAGAGAGATAAAAGCTCATTTAGGAACGACATGAACATGCTGCGTAGGTAGCTGTTTATCAGTAAATATCTCCACTGAGATTAAGAAAAGCAGTAGCTTAATAAATTAAGTACTTCCTGGTATGGTTACTGTACTGGTAACTCCCCAAAAGAATCTGGATTGTGGTGAGGGAACAGAGAAAAAAGAACATTTAAGACCTGCGCTACGAAGGGGGTAGGCAGTTGTATATCAGGGAGTAAACCTTCTGAGAATAAAAACAGCTGGAGCTTGTTAAGGTAATTACACAGGGGAAAGGATAATGTACTGGAAACTCCTCAGAAGAATCTGATTTGTGGTGAGGGGAGAGAGATAAAAGCTCATTTAGGAACGACATGAACATGCTGCGTAGGTAGCTGTTTATCAGTAAATATCTCCACTGAGATTAAGAAAAGCAGTAGCTTAATAAATTAAGTACTTCCTGGTATGGTTACTGTACTGGTAACTCCCCAAAAGAATCTGGATTGTGGTGAGGGAACACAGAAAAAAGCTCATTTAGGACCTGCACTTACGAAAGGGGTAGGCAGCTGTATATCAGGGAGTAAACCTTCTGAGAATAAAAACAGCTGGAGCTTGTTAAGGTAATTACACAGGGGAAAGGATAATGTACTGGGAACTCCTCAGAAGAATCGGATTTGTGGTGAGGGGAGAGAGATAAAAGCTCATTTAGGAACGACATGAATATGCTGCGTAGGTAGCTGTTTATCAGTAAATATCTCCACTGAGATTAAGAAAAGCAGTAGCTTAATAAATTAAGTACTTCCTGGTATGGTTACTGTACTGGTAACTCCCCAAAAGAATCTGTATTGTGGTGAGGGAACAGAGAAAAAAAGCTCATTTAGGAACGACATGAACATGCTGCGTAGGTAGCTGTTTATCAGTAAATATCTCCACTGAGATTAAGAAAAGCAGTAGGTTAATAAATTAAGTACTTCCTGGTATGGTTACTGTACTGGTAACTCCCCAAAAGAATCTGGATTGTGGTGAGGGAACAGAGAAAAAAGCTCAATTAAGACCTGTACTTACGAAGGGGGTAGGCAGCTGTTTATCAGGGAGTAAACATTCTGAGAATAAAAGCAGCTGGAGCTTGTTTAGGTAATTACACAGGGGAAAGGATAATGTACTGGGAATTCCTCAGAAGAATCTGATTTGTGGTAAGGGGAGAGAGAAAAAAGCTCATTTAGGAACGAAATGAACATGCTGCATACGTAGCTGTTTATCAGTAAATATCTCCAGTGAGATTAAGAAAAGCAGTAGCTTAATAAATTAAGTACTTCCTGGTATGGATACTGTACTGGTAACTCCCCAAAAGAATCTGGATTGTGGTGAGGGAAGAGAGAAAAAAGCTCATTTAGGAACGACATGAACATGCTGCGAAGGTAGATGTTTATCAGTAAATATCTCCACTGAGATTATGAAAAGCAGTAGCTTAATAAATTAAGTACTTCCTGGTATGGTTACTGTACTGGTAACTCCCCAAAAGAATCTGGATTGTGGTGAGGGAACAGAGAAAAAAGCTCATTTAGGACCTGCACTTACGAAGGTGGTAGGCAGCTGTATATCAGGGAGTAAACCTTCTGAGAATAAAAACACCTGGAGCTTGTTAAGTAATTACACAGGGGAAGGATAATGTACTGGGAACTCCTCAGAACAATCTGATTCGTGGTGAGGGTAGAGAGATAAAAGCTCATTTAGGAACAACATGAACATGCTGCATACGTAGCTGTTTATCAGTAAATATCTCCACTGAGTTGAAGAAAAGCAGTAGCTTAATAAATTAAGTACTTCCTGGTATGGATACTGTACTGGTAACTCCCAAAAGAATCTGGATTGTGGTGAGGGAACAGAGAAAAAAGCTCATTTAGGACCTGTACTTACGAAGGGGGTAGGCAGCTGTTTATCAGGGAGTAAACATTCTGAGAATAAAAGCAGCTGGAGCTTGTTAAGGTAATTACACAGGGGAAAGGATAATGTACTGGGAATTCCTCAGAAGAATCTGATTTGTGGTAAGCGGAGAGAGAAAAAAGCTCATTTAGGAACGACATGAACATGCTGCATACGTAGTTGTTTATCAGTAAATATCTCCACTGAGATTAAGAAAAGCAGTAGCTTAATAAATTAAGTACTTCCTGGTATGGATACTGTACTGGAAACTCCCCAAAAGAGTCTGGATTGTGGTGAGGGAAGAGAGAAAAAAGCTCATTTAGGAACGACATGAACATGCTTCGTAGGTAGCTGTTTATCAGTAAATATCTCCACTGAGATTATGAAAAGCAGTAGCTTAATAAATTAAGTACTTCCTGGTATGGTTACTGTACTGGTAACTCCCCAAAAGAATCTGGATTGTGGTGAGGGAACAGAGAAAAAAGCTCATTTAGGACCTGCACTTACGAAGGGGTTAGGCAGCTGTATATCAGGGAGTAAACCTTCTGAGAATAAAAACAGCTGGAGCTTGTTAAGGTAATTACACAGGGGAAGGATAATGTACTGGGAACTCCTCAGAAGAATCTGATTTGTGGTGAGGGGAGAGAGATAAAAGCTCATTTACGAACGACATGAACATGCTGTGTAGGTAGCTGTTTATCAGTAAATATCTCCAATGAGATTAAGAAAGGCAGTAGCTTAATAAATTAAGTACTTCCTGGTATGGTTACTGTACTGGTAACTCCCCAAAACAATCTGGATTGTGGTGAGGGAACAGAGAAAAAAGCTCATTTATGACCTGCACTTACGAAGGGGGTAGGCAGCTGTATATCAGGGAGTAAACCTTCTGAGAATAAAAACAGCTGGAGCTTGTTAAGGTAATTACACAGGGGAAAGGATAATGTACTGGGAACTCCTCAGAAGAATCTGATTTGTGGTGAGGGGAGAGAGAAAAAAGCTCATTTAGGAACGATATGAACATGCTGCATGCGTAGCTGTTTATCAGTAAATATCTCCACTGAGATTAAGAAAAGCAGTAGCTTAATAAATTAAGTACTTCCTGGTTTGGATACTGTACTGGTAACTACCCAACAGTATCTGGATTGTGTTGAGGGAACAGAGAAAAAGGTCATTTAGGAACGACATGAACATGCTGCGTAGGTAGCTGTTGATCAGTAAATAGGTCCACTGAGATTAAGAAAAGCAGTAGCTTAATAAATTAAGTACTTCCTGGGATGGTTACTGTGCTGGTAACTCCCCAAAAGAATCTGGATTGTGTTGAGGGAACAGAGAAAAAAGCTCATTTAGGACCTGCACTTACGAAGGGGGTAGGCAGCTGTATATCAGGGAGTAAACCTTCTGACAATAAAAACAGCTGGAGCTTTTTAAGGTAATTACACAGTGGAAAGGATAATGTACTGGGAACTCCTCAGAAGAATCTGATTTGTGGTGAGGGGAGAGAGATAAAAGCTCATTTAGGAACGACATGAACATGCTGCGTAGGTAACTGTTTATCAGTAAATAAATCCACTGAGATTAAGAAAATCAGTAGCTTAATAAACTAAGTACTTCCTGTTATGGTTACTGTACTGGTAACTCCCCAAAAGAATCTGGATTGGGGTGAGGGAACAGAGAAAAAAGCTCATTTAGGAACGACATGAACATGCTGCGTAGGTAGCTGTTTATCAGTAAATATCTCCACTGAGATTAAGAAAAGCAGTAGGTTAATAAATTAAGTACTTCCTGGTATGGTTACTGTACTGGTAACTCCCCAAAAGAATCTGGATTGTGGTGAGGGAACAGAGAAAAAAGCTCAATTAAGACCTGTACTTACGAAGGGGGTAGGCAGCTGTTTATCAGGGAGTAAACATTCTGAGAATAAAAGCAGCTGGAGCTTGTTTAGGTAATTACACAGGGGAAAGGATAATGTACTGGGAATTCCTCAGAAGAATCTGATTTGTGGTAAGGGGAAGAGAGAAAAAAGCTCATTTAGGAACGACATGAACATGCTGCATAGGTAGCTGTTTATCAGTAAATATCTCCAGTGAGATTAAGAAAAGCAGTAGCTTAATAATTAAGTACTTCCTGGTATGGATACTGTACTGGTAACTCCCCAAAAGAATCTGGATTGTGGTGAGGGAAGAGAGAAAAAAGCTCATTTAGGAACGACATGAACATGCTGCGAAGGTAGATGTTTATCAGTAAATATCTCCACTGAGATTATGAAAAGCAGTAGCTTAATAAATTAAGTACTTCCTGGTATGGTTACTGTACTGGTAACTCCCCAAAAGAATCTGGATTGTGGTGAGGGAACAGAGAAAAAAGCTCATTTAGGACCTGCACTTACGAAGGTGGTAGGCAGCTGTATATCAGGGAGTAAACCTTCTGAGAATAAAAACACCTGGAGCTTGTTAAGTAATTACACAGGGGAAGGATAATGTACTGGGAACTCCTCAGAACAATCTGATTCGTGGTGAGGGTAGAGAGATAAAAGCTCATTTAGGAACAACATGAACATGCTGCATACGTAGCTGTTTATCAGTAAATATCTCCACTGAGTTGAAGAAAAGCAGTAGCTTAATGAATTAAGTACTTCCTGGTATGGATACTGTACTGGTAACTCCCCAAAAGAATCTGGATTGTGGTGAGGGAACAGAGAAAAAAGCTCATTTAGGAACGACATGAACATGCTGCGTAGGTAGCTGTTTATCAGTAAATATCTCCACTGAGATTAAGAAAAGCAGTAGGTTAATAAATTAAGTACTTCCTGGTATGGTTACTGTACTGGTAACTCCCCAAAAGAATCTGGACTGTGGTGAAAGGAACAGAGAATAAAGCTCATTTAGGAACTGCACTTACGAAGGGGGTAGGCAGCTATATATCAGGGAGTAAACCTTCTGAGAATAAAAACACCTGGAGCTTGTTAAGGTAATTACACAGGGGAGAGGATAATGTACTGGGAACTCCTCAGAAGAATCTGATTTGTGGTGAGGGGGAGAGAGATAAAAGCTCATTTAGGAACGACATGAACATGCTGCGTAGGTAGCTGTTTATCAGTAAATAAATCCACTGAGATTAAGAAAAGCAGTAGCTTAATAAATTAAGTACTTCCTGGTATGGTTACTGTACTGGTAACTCCCCAAAAGAATCTGGATTGTGGTGAGGGAACAGAGAAAAAAGCTCATTTAGGACCTGTACTTACGAAGGGGGTAGGCGGCTGTTTATCAGGGAGTAAACATTCTGAGAATAAAAGCAGCTGGAGCTTGTTAAGGTAATTACACAGGGGAAAGGATAATGTACTGGGAATTCCTCAGAAGAATCTGATTTGTGGTAAGCGGAGAGAGAAAAAAGCTCATTTAGGAACGACATGAACATGCTGCATACGTAGCTGTTTATCAGTAAATATCTCCACTGAGATTAAGAAAAGCAGTAGCTTAATAAATTAAGTACTTCCTGGTATGGATACTGTACTGGAAACTCCCCAAAAGAGTCTGGATTGTGGTGAGGGAAGAGAGAAAAAAGCTCATTTAGGAACGACATGAACATGCTGCGTAGGTAGCTGTTTATCAGTAAATATCTCCACTGAGATTATGAAAAGCAGTAGATTAATAAATTAAGTACTTCCTGGTATGGTTACTGTACTGGTAACTCCCCAAAAGAATCTGGATTGTGGTGAGGGAACAGAGAAAAAAGCTCATTTAGGACCTGCACTTACGAAGGGGTTAGGCAGCTGTATATCAGGGAGTAAACCTTCTGAGAATAAAATCAGCTGGAGCTTGTTAAGGTAATTACACAGGGGAAGGATAATGTACTGGGAACTCCTCAGAAGAATCTGATTTGTGGTGAGGGGGAGAGAGATAAAAGCTCATTTACGAACGACATGAACATGCTGTGTAGGTAGCTGTTTATCAGTAAATATCTCCAATGAGATTAAGAAAGGCAGTTGCTTAATAAATTAAGTACTTCCTGGTATGGTTACTGTACTGGTAACTCCCCAAAACAATCTGGATTGTGGTGAGGGAACAGAGAAAAAAGCTCATTTATGACCTGCACTTACGAAGGGGGTAGGCAGCTGTATATCAGGGAGTAAACCTTCTGAGAATAAAAACAGCTGGAGCTTGTTAAGGTAATTACACAGCGGAAAGGATAATGTACTGGGAACTCCTCAGAAGAATCTGACTTGTGGTGAGGGGAGAGAGAAAAAAGCTCATTTAGGAATGACATGAACATGCTGCATACGTAGCTGTTTATCAGTAAATATCTCTACTGAGATTAAGAAAAGCAGTAGCTTAATAAATTAAGTACTTCCTGGTTTGGATACTGTACTGGTAACTACCCAACAGTATCTGGATTGTGTTGAGGGAACAGAGAAAAAGGTCATTTAGGAACGACATGAACATGCTGCGTAGGTAGCTGTTGATCAGTAAATAGCTCCACTGAGATTAAGAAAAGCAGTAGCTTAATAAATTAAGTACTTCCTGGTGTGGTTACTGTACTAGTAACTCCCCAAAGAAATCTGGATTGTGGTGAGGGAACAGAGAAAAAAAGCTCATTTAGGACCTGCACTTACGAAGGGGGTAGGCAGCAGTATATCAGGGAGTAAACCTTCTGAGAATAAAAACAGCTGGAGCTTGTTATGGTAATTACACAGGGGAAAGGATAATGTACTGGGAACTCCTCAGAAGAATCTGATTTGTGGTGAGGGGAGAGAGATAAAAGCTCATTTAGGAACGACATGAACATGGTGCGTAGGTAGCTGTTTATCAGTAAATATCTCCACTGAGATTACGAAAAGCAGTAGCTTAATAAATTAAGTACTTCCTGGTATGGTTGCTGTACTGGTAACTCCCCAAAAGAATCTGGATTGTGGTGAGGGAACAGAGAAAAAAGCTCATTTAGGACCTGCACTTACGAAGGGGGTAGGCAGCTGTATATCAGGGAGTAAACCTTCTGAGAATAAAAACAGCTGGAGCTTATTAAGGTAATTAAACAGGGGAAAGGATAATGTACTGGGAACTCCTCAGAAGAATCTGATTTGTGGTGAGAGGAGAGAGATAAAAGCTCATTTAGGAACGACATGAACATGCTTCGTAGATAGCTGTTTATCAGTAATACTCTCCACTGAGATTAAGAAAGGCAGTAGCTTAATAAATTAAGTACTTCCTGGTATGGTTACTGTACTGGTAACTCCCCAAAAGAATCTGGATTGTGGTGAGGGAACGGAGAAAAAAGCTCATTTAGGACCTGCACTTACGAAGGGGGTAGGCATCTGTATATCAGGGAGTAAACCTTCTGAGAATAAAAACAGCTGGAGCTGGTTAAGGTAATTACACAGGGGAAAGGATAATGTACTGGGAACTCCTCAGAAGAATCTGATTTGTGGTGAGGGGAGAGAGATAAAAGCTCATTTAGGAACGACATGAACATGCTGCGTAGGTAGCTGTTTATCATTAAATATCTCCACTGAGATTAAGAAAAGCAGTAGCTTAATAAATTAAGTACTTCCTGGTATGGTTACTGTACTGGTAACTCCCAAAGAATCTGGATTGTGGTGAGGGAACAGAGAAAAAAGAACATTTAAGACCTGCGCTTACGAAGGGGGTAGGCAGTTGTATATCAGGGAGTAAACCTTCTGAGAATAAAAACAGCTGGAGCTTGTTAAGGTAATTACACAGGGGAAAGGATAATGTACTGGAAACTCCTCAGAAGAATCTGATTTGTGGTGAGGGGAGAGCAGATAAAAGCTCATTTAGGAACGACATGAACATGCTGCGTAGGTAGCTGTTTATCAGTAATATCTCCACTGAGATTAAGAAAAGCAGTAGCTTAATAAATTAAGTACTTCCTGGTATGGTTACTGTACTGGTAACTCCCCAAAAGAATCTGGATTGTGGTGAGGGAACACAGAAAAAAGCTCATTTAGGACCTGCACTTACGAAAGGGGTAGGCAGCTGTATATCAGGGAGTAAACCTTCTGAGAATAAAAACAGCTGGAGCTTGTTAAGGTAATTACACAGGGGAAAGGATAATGTACTGGGAACTCCTCAGAAGAATCGGATTTGTGGTGAGGGGAGAGAGATAAAAGGTCATTTAGGAACGACATGAATATGCTGCGTAGGTAGCTGTTTATCAGTAAATATCTCCACTGAGATTAAGAAAAGCAGTAGCTTAATAAATTAAGTACTTCCTGGTATGGTTACTGTACTGGTAACTCCCCAAAAGAATCTGTATTATGGTGAGGGAACAGAGAAAAAAGCTCATTTAGGAACGACATGAACATGCTGCGTAGGTAGCTGTTTTATCAGTAAATATCTCCACTGAGATTAAGAAAAGCAGTAGGTTAATAATTAAGTACTTCCTGGTATGGTTACTGTACTGGTAACTCCCCAAAAGAATCTGGATTGTGGTGAGGGAACAGAGAAAAAAGCTCAATTAAGACCTGTACTTACGAAGGGGGTAGGCAGCTGTTTATCAGGGAGTAAACATTCTGAGAATAAAAGCAGCTGGAGCTTGTTTAGGTAATTACACAGGGGAAAGGATAATGTACTGGGAATTCCTCAGAAGAATCTGATTTGTGGTAAGGTGAGAGAGAAAAAAGCTCATTTAGGAACGAAATGAACATGCTGCATACGTAGCTGTTTATCAGTAAATATCTCCAGTGAGATTAAGAAAAGCAGTAGCTTAATAAATTAAGTACTTCCTGGTATGGATACTGTACTGGTAACTCCCCAAAAGAATCTGGATTGTGGTGAGGGAAGAGAGAAAAAAGCTCATTTAGGAACGACATGAACATGCTGCGAAGGTAGATGTTTATCAGTAAATATCTCCACTGAGATTATGAAAAGCAGTAGCTTAATAAATTAAGTACTTCCTGGTATGGTTACTGTACTGGTAACTCCCAAAAGAATCTGGATTGTGGTGAAAGGAACAGAGAATAAAGCTCATTTAGGAACTGCACTTACGAAGGGGGTAGGCAGCTGTATATCAGGGAGTAAACCTTCTGAGAATAAAAACACCTGGAGCTTGTTAAGGTAATTACACAGGGGAGAGGATAATGTACTGGGAACTCCTCAGAAGAATCTGATTTGTGGTGAGGGGAGAGAGAGAAAAGCTCATTTAGGAACGACATGAACATGCTGCGTAGGTAGCTGTTTATCAGTAAATAAATCCACTGAGATTAAGAAAAGCAGTAGCTTAATAAATTAAGTACTTCCTGGTATGGTTACTGTACTGGTAACTCCCCAAAACAATCTGGATTGTGGTGAGGGAACAGAGAAAAAAGCTCATTTATGACCTGCACTTACGAAGGGGGTAGGCAGCTGTATATCAGGGAGTAAACCTTCTGAGAATAAAAACAGCTGGAGCTTGTTAAGGTAATTACACAGGGGAAAGGAAATGTACTGGGAACTCCTCAGAAGAATCTGATTTGTGGTGAGGGGAGAGAGAAAAAAGCTCATTTAGGAACGATATGAACATGCTGCATACGTAGCTGTTTATCAGTAAATATCTCCACTGAGATTAAGAAAAGCAGTAGCTTAATAAATTAAGTACTTCCTGGTTTGGATACTGTACTGGTAACTACCCAACAGTATCTGGATTGTGTTGAGGGAACAGAGAAAAAGGTCATTTAGGAACGACATGAACATGCTGCGTAGGTAGCTGTTGATCAGTAAATAGCTCCACTGAGATTAAGAAAAGCAGTAGCTTAATAAATTAAGTACTTCCTGGGATGGTTACTGTGCTGGTAACTCCCCAAAAGAATCTGGATTGTGTTGAGGGAACAGAGAAAAAAGCTCATTTAGGACCTGCACTTACGAAGGGGTAGGCAGCTGTATATCAGGGAGTAAACCTTCTGACAATAAAAACAGCTGGAGCTTTTTAAGGTAATTACACAGTGGAAAGGATAATGTACTGGGAACTCCTCAGAAGAATCTGATTTGTGGTGAGGGGAGAGAGATAAAAGCTCATTTAGGAACGACATGAACATGCTGCGTAGGTAACTGTTTATCAGTAAATAAATCCACTGAGATTAAGAAAATCAGTAGCTTAATAAACTAAGTACTTCCTGTTATGGTTACTGTACTGGTAACTCCCCAAAAGAATCTGGATTGGGGTGAGGGAACAGAGAAAAAAGCTCATTTAGGAACGACATGAACATGCTGCGTAGGTAGCTGTTTATCAGTAAATATCTCCACTGAGATTAAGAAAAGCAGTAGGTTAATAAATTAAGTACTTCCTGGTATGGTTACTGTACTGGTAACTCCCCAAAAGAATCTGGATTGTGGTGAGGGAACAGAGAAAAAAGCTCAATTAAGACCTTACTTACGAAGGGGGTAGGCAGCTGTTTATCAGGGAGTAAACATTCTGAGAATAAAAGCAGCTGGAGCTTGTTTAGGTAATTACACAGGGGATAGGATAATGTACTGGGAATTCCTCAGAAGAATCTGATTTGTGGTAAGGGGAGAGAGAAAAAAGCTCATTTAGGAACGACATGAACATGCTGCATAGGTAGCTGTTTATCAGTAAATATCTCCAGTGAGATTAAGAAAAGCAGTAGCTTAATAAATTAAGTACTTCCTGGTATGGATACTGTACTGGTAACTCCCCAAAAGAATCTGGATTGTGGTGAGGGAAGAGAGAAAAAAGCTCATTTAGGAACGACATGAACATGCTGCGAAGGTAGATGTTTATCAGTAAATATCTCCACTGAGATTATGAAAAGCAGTAGCTTAATAAATTAAGTACTTCCTGGTATGGTTACAGTACTGGTAACTCCCCAAAAGAATCTGGATTGTGGTGAGGGAACAGAGAAAAAAGCTCATTTAGGACCTGCACTTACGAAGGTGGTAGGCAGCTGTATATCAGGGAGTAAACCTTCTGAGAATAAAAACACCTGGAGCTTGTTAAGTAATTACACAGGGGAAGGATAATGTACTGGGAACTCCTCAGAACAATCTGATTCGTGGTGAGGGTAGAGAGATAAAAGCTCATTTAGGAACAACATGAACATGCTGCATACGTAGCTGTTTATCAGTAAATATCTCCACTGAGTTGAAGAAAAGCAGTAGCTTAATAAATTAAGTACTTCCTGGTATGGATACTGTACTGGTAACTCCCCAAAAGAATCTGGATTGTGGTGAGGGAACAGAGAAAAAAGCTCATTTAGGAACGACATGAACATGCTGCGTAGGTAGCTGTTTATCAGTAAATATCTCCACTGAGATTAAGAAAAGCAGTAGGTTAATAAATTAAGTACTTCCTGGTATGGTTACTGTACTGGTAACTCCCCAAAAGAATCTGGATTGTGGTGAAAGGAACAGAGAATAAAGCTCATTTAGGAACTGCACTTACGAAGGGGGTAGGCAGCTGTATATCAGGGAGTAACCTTCTGAGAATAAAAACACCTGGAGCTTGTTAAGGTAATTACACAGGGGAGAGGATAATGTACTGGGAACTCCTCAGAAGAATCTGATTTGTGGTGAGGGGAGAGAGATAAAAGCTCATTTAGGAACGACATGAAAATGCTGCGTAGGTAGCTGTTTATCAGTAAATAAATCCACTGAGATTAAGAAAAGCAGTAGCTTAATAAATTAAGTACTTCCTGGTATGGTTACTGTACTGGTAACTCCCCAAAAGAATCTGGATTGTGGTGAGGGAACAGAGAAAAAAGCTCATTTAGGACCTGTACTTACGAAGGGGGTAGGCGGCTGTTTATCAGGGAGTAAACATTCTGAGAATAAAGCAGCTGGAGCTTGTTAAGGTAATTACACAGGGGAAAGGATAATGTACTGGGAATTCCTCAGAAGAATCTGATTTGTGGTAAGCGGAGAGAGAAAAAACCTCATTTAGGAACGACATGAACATGCTGCATACGTAGCTGTTTATCAGTAAATATCTCCACTGAGATTAAGAAAAGCAGTAGCTTAATAAATTAAGTACTTCCTGGTATGGATACTGTAC
The DNA here is from genome assembly GCF_023159225.1 of Perognathus longimembris pacificus. Classification (NCBI taxonomy): domain Eukaryota; kingdom Metazoa; phylum Chordata; class Mammalia; order Rodentia; family Heteromyidae; genus Perognathus; species Perognathus longimembris. Next base: position 22,091 of record NW_025961368.1, on the reverse strand, counting down.
TGGAAACTCCCCAAAAGAGTCTGGATTGTGGTGAGGGAAGAGAGAAAAAAGCTCATTTAGGAACGACATGAACATGCTGCGTAGGTAGCTGTTTATCAGTAAATAATCTCCACTGAGATTATGAAAAGCAGTAGCTTAATAAATTAAGTACTTCCTGGTATGGTTACTGTACTGGTAACTCCCCAAAAGAATCTGGATTGTGGTGAGGGAACAGAGAAAAAAGCTCATTTAGGACCTGCACTTACGAAGGGGTTAGGCAGCTGTATATCAGGGAGTAAACCTTCTGAGAATAAAAACAGCTGGAGCTTGTTAAGGTAATTACACAGGGGGAAGGATAATGTACTGGGAACTCCTCAGAAGAATCTGATTTGTGGTGAGGGGAGAGAGATAAAAGCTCATTTACGAACGACATGAACATGCTGTGTAGGTAGCTGTTTATCAGTAAATATCTCCAATGAGATTAAGAAAGGCAGTAGCTTAATAAATTAAGTACTTCCTGGTATGGTTACTGTACTGGTAACTCCCCAAAACAATCTGGATTGTGGTGAGGGAACAGAGAAAAAAGCTCATTTATGACCTGCACTTACGAAGGGGGTAGGCAGCTGTATATCAGGGAGTAAACCTTCTGAGAATAAAAACAGCTGGAGCTTGTTAAGGTAATTACACAGGGGAAAGGATAATGTACTGGGAACTCCTCAGAAGAATCTGATTTGTGGTGAGGGGAGAGAGAAAAAAGCTCATTTAGGAACGACATGAACATGCTGCATACGTAGCTGTTTATCAGTAAATATCTCTACTGAGATTAAGAAAAGCAGTAGCTTAATAAATTAAGTACTTCCTGGTTTGGATACTGTACTGGTAACTACCCAACAGTATCTGGATTGTGTTGAGGGAACAGAGAAAAAGGTCATTTAGGAACGACATGAACATGCTGCGTAGGTAGCTGTTGATCAGTAAATAGCTCCACTGAGATTAAGAAAAGCAGTAGCTTAATAAATTAAGTACTTCCTGGGATGGTTACTGTGCTGGTAACTCCCCAAAAGAATCTGGATTGTGTTGAGGGAACAGAGAAAAAAGCTCATTTAGGACCTGCACTTACGAAGGGGGTAGGCAGCTGTATATCAGGGAGTAAACCTTCTGACAATAAAAACAGCTGGAGCTTTTTAAGGTAATTACACAGTGGAAAGGATAATGTACTGGGAACTCCTCAGAAGAATCTGATTTGTGGTTAGGGGAGAGAGATAAAAGCTCATTTAGGAACGACATGAACATGCTGCGTAGGTAACTGTTTATCAGTAAATAAATCCACTGAGATTAAGAAAATCAGTAGCTTAATAAACTAAGTACTTCCTGTTATGGTTACTGTACTGGTAACTCCCCAAAAGAATCTGGATTGGGGTGAGGGAACAGAGAAAAAAGCTCATTTAGGACCTGCACTTTCGAAGGGGGTAGGCAATTGTATAACAGGGAGTAAAACTTCTGAGAATAAAAACAGCTGGAGCTTGTTAATGTAATTACACAGGGGAAAGGATAATGTACTGGGAACTCCTCAGAAGAATCTGATTTGTGATGAGGGGAGAGAGATAAAAGCTCATTTAGGAACGACATGAACATGCTGCGTAGGTAGCTGTTTATCAGTAAATAAATCCACTGAGATTAAGAAAATCAGTAGCTTAATAAATTAAGTACTTCCTGTAAGGTTACTGTACTGGTAACTCCCCAAAGAATCTGGATTGTGGTAAGGGGGAGAGAGAAAAAAGCTCATTTAGGAACGACATGAACATGCTGCATACGTAGCTGTTTATCAGTAAATATCTCCACTGAGATTAAGAAAAGCAGTAGCTTAATAAATTAAGTACTTCCTGGTATGGATACTGTACTGGTAACTCCCCAAAAGAATCTGGATTGTGGTGAGGGAAGAGAGATAAAAGCTCATTTAGGAACCACATGAACATGCTGCGTAGGTAGCTGTTTGTCAGTAAATATCTCCACTGAGATTAAGAAAGGCAGTAGCTTAATAAATTAAGTACTTCCTGGTATGGTTACTGTACTGGTAACTCCCCAAAAGAATCTGGATTGTGGTGAGGGAACAGCTAAAAAAGCTCATTTAGGACCTGCACTTACGGAGGGGGTAGGCAGCTGTATATCAGGGAGTAAACCTTCTGAGAATAAAAACAGCTGGAGCTTGTTAAGGTAATTACACAGGGGAAAGGATAATGTACTGGGAACTCCTCAGAAGAATCTGATTTGTGGTGAGGGGAGAGAGATAAAAGCTCATTTAGGAACGACATGAACATGCTGCGTAGGTAGCTGTTTATCAGTAAATATCTACACTGAGATTAAGAAAAGCAGTAGCTTAATAAATTAAGTACTTCCTGGTATGGTTACTGTACTGGTAACTCCCAAAAAGAATCTGGATTGTGGTGAGGGAACAGAGAAAAAAGCTCATTTAGGACCTGCAATTACGAACGGGGGTAGGCAGCTGTATATCAGGGAGTATCGCTTCTGAGAATAAAAACAGCTGGAGCTTGTTAAGGTAATTACACAGGGGAAAGGATAATGTACTGGGAACTCTTCAGAAGAATCTGATTTGTGGGGAGGGGAGAGAGATAAAAGCTCATTTAGGAACGACATGAACATGATGCGTAGGTAGCTGTTTATCAGTAAATAAATCCACTGAGGTTAAGAAAATCAGTAGCTTAATAAAATTAAGTACTTCCTGGTATGGTTACTGTACTGGAAACTCCCCAAAGAATCTGGATAGTGGTGAGGGAACAGAGAGAAAAGCTCATTTAGGACCTGCACTTACGAAGGGGGTAGGCAGCTGTTTATCAGGGAGTAAACCTTCTGAGAATAAAAACAGCTGGAGCTTGTTAAGGGAATTACATAGGGGAAAGGATATTGTACTGGGAACTCCTCAGAAGAATCTGATTTGTGGTGAGGGGAGCGAGATAAAAGCTCATTTAGGAACGACATGAACATGCTGCGTAGGTAGCTGTTTATCAGTAAATATCTCAACTGAGATAAGAAAAGCAGTAGCTTAATAATTAAGTACTTCCTGGTATGGATACTATACTGGTAACTCCCCAAATGAATCTGGATTGTGGTGAGGGAACAGAGAAAAAGGTCATTTAGCAACGACAGGAACATGCTGCGTAGGTAGCTGTTTATCAGTAAATAGCTCCACTGAGATTAAGAAAAGCAGTAGCTTAATAAATTAAGTACTTCCTGGGATGGTTACTGTGCTGGTAACTCCCCAAAAGAATCTGGATTGTGTTGAGGGAACAGAGAAAAAAGCTCATTTAGGACCTGCACTTACGAAGGGGGTAGGCAGCTGTATATCAGGGAGTAAACCTTCTGACAATAAAAACAGCTGGAGCTTTTTAAGGTAATTACACAGTGGAAAGGATAATGTACTGGGAACTCCTCAGAAGAATCTGATTTGTGGTGACGGGAGAGAGATAAAAGCTCATTTAGGAACGACATGAACATGCTGCGTAGGTAGCTGTTTATCAGTAAATAAATCCACTGAGATTAAGAAAATCAGTTGCTTAATAAATTACGTACTTCCTGTTATGGTTACTGTACTGGTAACTCCCCAAAAGAATCTGGATTGGGGTGAGGGAACAGAGAAAAAAGCTCATTTAGGACCTGCACTTTCGAAGGGGGTAGGCAGCTGTATATCAGGGAGTAACATTCTGAGAATAAAAACAGCTGGATCTTGTTAAGGTAATTACACAGGGGAAAGGATAATGTACTGGGAACTCCTCAGTAGAATCAGATTTGTGGTGACGGGAGAGAGATAAATGCTCATTTAGGAACGACATGAACATGCTGCGTAGGTAGCTGTTTATCAGTAAATATCTCCACTGAGATTAAGAAAAGCAGTAGCTTAATAAATTAATCACTTCCTGGTATGGTTACTGTACTGGTAACTCCCAAAAGAATCTGGATTGTGGTGAGGGAACAGAGAAAAAAGCTCATTTAGGACCTGCACTTACGAAGGGGGTAGGCATCTGTATATCAGGGAGTAAACCTTCTAAGAACAAAAACAGCTGGAGCTTGTTAAGGTAATTACACAGGGGAAAGGATAATGTACTGGGAACTCCTCAGAAGAATCTGATTTTTGGTGAGGGAAGAGAGATAAAAGCTCATTTAAGAACGACATGAACATGCTGCGTAGGTAGCTGTTTATCAGTAAATATCTCCACTGAGATTAAGAAAAGCAGTAGCTTAATAAATTAAGTACTTCCTGGTATGGTTACTGTACTGGTAACTCCCCAAATGAATCTGCATTGTGGTGAGGAGACAGAGAAAAAGCTCATTTAGGACCTGCACTACGAAGGGGGTAGGCAGTTGTATATCAGGGAGTAAACCTTCTGAGAATAACAGCAGCTGGAGTTTGTTAAGGTAATTACACAGGGGAAAGGATAATGTACTGAGAACTCCTCAGAAGAATCTGATTTGTGGTGAGGGGAGAGAGATAAAAGCTCATTAAGGAACGACATGAACATGCTGCGTAGGTAGCTGTTTATCAGTAAATATCTCCACTGAGATTAAGAAAAAGCAGTAGCTTAATTATGAAGTACTTCCAGGTATGGTTACTGTACTGGTAACTCCCCAAAAGAATCTGGATTGTGGTGACGGAACAGAGAAAAAAGCTCATTTAGGACCTGCACTTACGAAGGGGGTGGGCAGTTGAATATCAGGGAGTAAACCTTCTGAGAATAAAAGCAGCTCGAGGTTGTTAAGGTAATTACACAGGGGAAAGGATAATGTACTGGGAACTCCTCAGAAGAATCTGATTTGTGGTGAGGGGGAGAGAGATAAAAGCTCATTTAAGAACGACATGAACATGCTGCATACGGAGCTGTTTATCAGTAAATATCTCCACTGAGATTAAGAAAAGCAGTAGCTTAATAAATTAAGTACTTCCTGGTATGGTTACTGTACTGGTAACTCCCCAAAAGAATCTGGATTGTGGTGAGGAGACAGAGAAAAAAGCTCATTTAGGACCTGCACTTACGAAGGGGGCAGGCAGTTGTATATCAGGGAGTAAACCTTCTGAGAATAACAGCAGCTGGCGCTTGTTAAGGTAATTACACAGAGGAAAGGATAATGTACTGGGAACTCCTCAGAAGAATCTGATTGTGGTGAGGGGAGAGAGATAAAAGCTCATTTAGGAACGACAAGAATATGCTGCGTAGGTAGCTGTTTATCAGTAAATATCTCCACTGAGATTAAGAAAAGCAGTAGCTTAATAAATTAAGTACTTCCTGGTATGGTTACTGTACTGGTAACTCCCAAAAGAATCTGGATTGTGGTGAGGGAACAGAGAAAAAAGCTCATTAGGACCTGCACTTACGAAGGGGGTGGGGCAGTTGTATATCAGGGAGTAAAACTTCTGAGAATAAAAGCAGCTGGAGCTTGTTAAGGTAATTACACAGGGGAAAGGATAATGTACTGGGAACTCCTCAGAAGAATCTGATTTGTGGTGACGGGAGAGAGATAAAAGCTCATTTAGGAACGACATGAACATGCTGCGTAGGTAGCTGTTTATCAGTAAATATCTCCACTGAGATTAAGAAAAAGCAGTAGCTTAATAAATTAAGTACTTCCTGGTATGGTTACTGTACTGGTAACTCCCCAAAAGATTCTGGATTATGGTGAGGGAACAGAGAAAAAAGCTCATTGAGGACCTTCACTTACGAAGGGGGTAGGAAGCTGTATATCAGGGAGTAAACCTTCTGAAAATAGAAACTGCTGGAACTTGTTAAGGTAATTACACAGGGGAAAGGATAATGTACTGGGAACTCCTCAGAAGAATCTGATTTGTGGTGAGGGGAGAGAGATAAAAGCTCATTTACGAACGACATGAACATGCTGCGTAGGTAGCTGTTTATCAGTAAATATCTCCACTGAGATTAAGAAAAGCAGTAGCTTAATAAATTAAGTACTTATTGGTGTGGTTACTGTACTGGTAACTCCCAAAAGAATCTGGATTGTGGTGAGGAATAGAGAAAAAAGCTCATTAGGACCTGCACTTACGAAGGGGGTAGGCAGCTGTATATCAGGGAGTAAACCTTCTGAGAATAAAAACAGCTGGAGCTTGTTAAGGTAATTACACAGGGGAAAGGATGATGTACTGGGAACTCCTCAGAAGAATCTGATTTGTGGTGAGGGGGAGAGAGATAAAAGCTCATTTAGGAACGACATGAACATGCTGCGTAGTTAGCTGTTTATCAGTAAATATCTCCACTGAGATTAAGAAAAGCAGTAGCTTAATAAATTAAGTACTTCCTGATATGGTTACTGTACTGGTAACTCCCCAAAAGAATCTGGATTGTGGTGAGGGAACAGAGAAAAAAGCTCATTTAGGACCTTCACATACGAAGTGGGGTAGGCAGTTGTATATCAGGGAGTAAACCTTCTGAGAATAAAAACAGCTGGAGCTTGTTAAGGTAATTACACAGGGGAAAGGATAATATACTGGGAACTCCTCAGAAGAATCTGATTTGTGGTGAGGGGAGAGAGATTAAAGCTCATTTAAGAACGACATGAACATGCTGCGTAGGTAGCTGTTTATCAGTAAATATCTCCACTGAGATTAAGAAAAGCAGTAGCTCAATAAATTAAGTACTTCCTGGTATGGTTACTGTACTGGTAACTCCCCAAAAGAATCTGGATTGTGGTGAGGGAACAGAGAAAAAAGCTCATTTAAGACCTGCTCTACGAAGGGGGTAGCCAGCTGTATATCAGGGAGTAAACCTTCTGAGAATAAAAACAGCTGGAGCTTGTTAAGGTAATTACACAGGGGAAAGGATAATGTACTGGGAACTCCTCAGAAGAATCTGATTTGTGGTGAGGGGAGAGAGATAAAAGCTCATTTAGGAACGACATGAACATGTTGCGTAGGTAGCTCTTTATCAGTAAATATCTCCACTGAGATTAAGAAAAGCAGTAGCTTAATAAATTAAGTACTTCCTGGTATGGTTACTGTACTGGGTAACTCCCAAAAGAATCTGGATTATGGTGAGGGAACAGAGAAAAAGCTCATTAGGACCTGCACTTACGATGGGGGTAGGCAGCTGTATACCAGGGAGTAAACCTTCTGAGAAAAAAAACAGCTGGAGCTTGTTAAGGTAATTACACAGGGGAAAGGATAAAGTACTGAAACTCCTCCAGAAGAATCTGATTTGTGGTGAGGGGAGAGAGATGAAAGCTCATTTAGGAACGACATGAACTGCTGCGTAGGTAGCTGTTTTATCAGTAAATATCTCCACTGAGATTAAGAAAAAGCAGTAGCTTAATAACTTAAGTACTCCTGGTATGGTTACTATACTGGTAACTCCCCAAAAGAATCTGGATTGTGGTGAGGGAACAGAGAAAAAAGCTCATTTAGGAGCTGCAATTACGAAGGGGGTAGGTAGCTCTATATCAGGGAGTAAACCTTCTGAGAATAAAAACAGCTGGAGTTTGTTAACGTAATTACACAGGGGAAAGGATAATGTACTGGGAACTCCTCAGAAGAATCTGATTTGTAGTGAGGGGAGAGAGATAAAAGCTCATTTAGGAACGACATAAACATGCTGCATAGGTAGCTGTTTATCAGTAAATATCTCCACTGAGATTAAGAAAAGCAGTAGCTTAATAATTTAAGTACTCCCTGTTTGGATACTGTACTGGTAACTCCCCAAAACAATCTGAGAGTTCTGAGAGAAGACGGAGGAGGAGCGGCTGTGCCCTGCAGAGTTCCCTCCGATAGCGTAGTTTCTCACCTCATAGAAACTGTTTTCTCCGAGAAAGACAGCCAAAGTAAGTTCTAACAGTACAGGGATTCTCTACAGGAAGGAAAAATCGACTTTGCTGGTCTGAAAACACAGTTTTGAGCTCCAGGCGGCGTCCCGCCGCGGCGCCAGCGCCGGCTCCGGCACAGTGCCGGGCACAGCCCCTCGCACTCCGCGCAGCTTAAAGCGAGAAATACTCCAGACGGCAGCCGAGCACGGAGGACCTGACATCGCAGAGACCGCGTGAGTACCCCGCAAAAAAAAAAAAAAAATTATTCTCGCTTGAGCCCACAGTCCAGCTTCTGGAAGGCATCCCTGTCCCCACCGCCAGAGCAAAGCGCCATCTTTGCCACTGGCATAGGGTCAGAACCAGACTGGAACTGAAGCGGGCCTGGGGAAAGCGAGGTCAAAAAAGCCATCTTTGAAAAGGGCAGGAGGGGCGGAATCAGTGAGAACCAGCTCCGTGCAGAAGAACGCCCCCTGCCCTGGGCGAGTCCGGGGCTAGCCAGAGAAGCCCCCGCCCTGCCCGCCGGAACTTCTAAACTTAAAGCAAAAAGCTGCGAGCAGCTACCAGGGGCACGGAAACAACAGAAGGAGGAACAAACAGTTCCGGGGACAGCTAAACGGTCCCGTCCACAGAGGAAACTAATTCCAGCCCAAAACGGAGCTGCATTCCATAGCTAACCTATGCCAAGGAGGCCGCCTCCCTCAGGCAAGCAACTCTTAGTGGAGCAACACAGGCTAGAGGCGCCACGCTCTGCTGAGTTCACAGGCTAGTCAAGACCAGGCATCAAAGGCAGCGGCCCCACAGCAGACAGAGGAGCCACAGTTCCTGTGACTGCCCACGTCCCCATCGACAGAGGACGCCCAAGGCCTGCCTGCAAGCTGTGCGAACCTCAGAGACCCCAGGATTGCACCAGCAGGGGAGAAAGTCAGAACAGAACCACCCCTTGCCAACTGAAATCAAGTCAAACCAGCCAATCAGGAAAATAGACTGCAGTCCATTGCAGGGAAACGAGAGACTGGTTTCTTTTTCTTTTCAAACATTTTTTTATAACTTTTCTTTTAAATTTTCTTTTTAATTTTTTCACACCTGAAACATCATTGGCTGTTTTTGTTTTTTTTTCTTTTTTTTTTTTGTTTGTTTGTTTGTTCTCCATTTTACTGGTTTGTTTTATCAAGTTTTTTTGTGTGTTTGTTTATTTGCTAGGTTTGTTCCTTTTCGGTTATTTTCCTTTTTATTTACTTATACTTCCTTGTTAAATAATTTTTCTCTGTTTTGTGTATCTGTCTTCAGTATTTTTACTTCATTTCTCTCATTGCGTCCTCTTCCTATAAAAATTACTTTCCTATAAATAACACCTACACCCTTTTCCTGCTAACTCTCCAGTGTCTGTCATTTTATGAATGTTCTTTCTACTGATTCTACTCTTCTCCACATTTCCACGTCACTGAAACTAAACCAAAATCACCACCACCCCCCCCCCCCCCAAAACACTTTACTCTATTCTCTTTACTACCTCCAACTTACCCTCCAGACTTACTGCCTGGACCTCCAGGTTCCATTGACTTCTGGTTATTGGATAGAGGATATCCCAGCTTAATACGAGTGAATCAAAGGGGTTCATAGAGAAAGCCAGTCCTAAAAGAACTTAATATAAAAACAAGAATTGCGTATAAGGTTGTAACAGTAAATAAGTAACTACTGAATACAGGGCCCAGGATCAGATGTTATATTGAAATTGTATTCTTTAGGAACACCAAATCTAACTTTATAGACAGGTATACAAGTTATCTGTTTATAATTGTGAATTGTAAGATTTACACAACAGTGCTTGGTAAGGGCTGCTTTGGGTCTTAAACAGTGCTCACAGGTGCTGGTAGTTTGGCATTCCCAATTCAAATGGGCAGAAGAAACACAAGAAAGATGGCAAATAATGAAGTCTTATCCCCCACCCAAAACAAGCAGAAGCAGAGCAGTCAATCAAAAACATAGAAGAAAACCCCCAAAATGCTCTACAAAGCTTACTGATAAACATGATAAATGAAAAGTTTGAATCTCTTCAGTCAATTATGTTAGAGCGTGAGGAGGCAAAGCAAAAATTAATGGAGAATTTCATGGCATCCACAAATAGAAAGATAAGTGAGCTTCAAGAGTCAAATGAAAAGATAGCTACCCAACTTAAAGATTTGAGAGACAACACTCAAAACCAAAGTAATGAGTTAATGAAGTAAAGAAGTCCATACAGGACCTAAGAAATGACATGGAAAACATCAGGAAAGACCAGTCAGAAGGAAAAGAGATTCGAAATCAAGTAGTTAGCCTACAGTCCCGACTAACTGAAGCAGAGGATCGAATCTCAGGAGCTGAAGATTCCTTAGATTCTATGGAGAAAGATCAAAATCAATACAAATCCAGTCCAAGCAACAAAACAGATCGCTACAGGAGATTCAAGACACAATCAGGAAGCCCAATTTTGAGGATAATAGGTATTGAGGAAAACTTGGAGAAAGAGGTTAATGGATAGGCCAACCTATTTAACAGAATATTAGCTGAGAACTTCCCAAATATCCAGAAGGAAAGACCTATACAGATACAAGAAGCATTTAGAACCCCAAATCGACCAGACCAGAATAGGACTTCCCACCGACACATTGTGATCAAAACAGCTTCTGCAGAGTGCAAGGAAAAAATACTCAAAGCTGTTAGGGCAAAGAAAACAATCACATATAAAGGAAAAGCAATCAGAATTACCCCAGACTTCTCAGCAGAGACCATGAAAGCAAGGAGAGCCTGGAATGAAGTATACCCAAACTCTAAATAAAAAATAACTACCAACCAAGAATTCTGTACCCCGCCAAACTCTCCTTCATAGCCGAAGGTCAAATAAAAGTCTTCCACAATAAGGAAAAAACTGAAACAATATATCTCCACCAAACAGCTTTACACAAAATCCTTAAAGATGTACTATACAGGGAAAATAATCAGGATCCCAACACAGACAGAGAAATGAACCCTAATTAGTAAAACACTAGATCAAGAAATGGGAAGACACAGCTTCAAACAAGACAGTGATAATGAAGGAACAAACGATCACCTCTCAATCCTAACTGTCAACATTAATGGACTTAATTCTCCAATCAAACGACATAGGCTCATAAGTTGGATCAAAAATCAAGATCCATCTTTCTGCTGCCTCCAAGAGACACACCTATCCAGCAAAAGTAAACATCTTCTAAAGTGAAAGGCTGGAAACAAATCTATCAAGCAAATGGCCCCCATAAGCAGGCTGGAGTTGCAATCCTAGTATCAGACAAAATTGACTTCAAATTAAAAAAGGTAAGAAGAGACAAAGAAGGTTACTACATACTAGTAAAAGGATCTCTCCAACAGGAAGAAATAACCATCCTAAATATCTACACGCCAAATGCAGGAGCACCCAACTTCATCAAACAAACACTACTGGCTCTAAAAACATTCATAGGCCCAAACACAATGATAGTGGGGGACTTTAACACTCCACTATCACCTCTGGACAGATCAACACGCCAAAAACTGAACAAAGAAACCACAGAACTAAACAATTGCATAGACCAACTAGACTTAATCGACATCTACAGAATATTCCACCCAGCAAGGACAGAATACACATTCTTCTCGGCAGCACACCGGAACATTCTCCAAAATAGATCACATCTTAGGGGCACAAAGAAAATCTGTACAAATTCAGAAGTATCAAAATCATTCCCTGCATTCTTTCAGACCACAATGGAATAAAATTAGAGCTCAACTCATTCAGCCACCACAGAAAATCCACAATTCATGGAGACTAAAGAACACACTGCTGAACCATGAGTGGATCATTGAAGAAATTAAAACAGAAATTCAAATGTTTATGGACTTCAACCAAGTTGAGGGCACAAAGTACCAGCTCCTTTGGGACACAGCAAAGGCAGTACTCAGAGGAAAATTATATCTCTGAGTACATACATCAACAAACTGGAGAAACAGCAACTCAGTAATTTAAGGAAGCACCTTAATTTTCTGGAGAGAGAACAGCAAGCCAAACCCCAAGTCACTAGACGGAAGCAAATAATTAAAATCAAATCAGAATTAAATCAATTAGAGACGAAAAAAAACCATCGAAAGAATCAACAAAACAAAGAGTTGGTTCTTTGAAAAAATCAACAAGATAGACAGACCCCTGGCAAACCTGACCAAAGAACGAAGGCAGCACACTCAAATAAACAAGATAAGAGATGAAACAGGTAGCATCACACCACAGAAATAACCGAAATTCAGAAAATAATAAGGGACTATTTTGCAAACCTTTATGCCAACAAATTCGAGAACTTGGAAGAAATGGATGATTTCCTAGAAAAAATTGATACCCCCAAACTCAACTATGAAGACTTAAACCTTCTAAACAGACCCATATCCAGTATTGAAATAGAAACAGCAATAAATGATCTCCCATCCAAGAAAAGCCCAGGTCCAGATGGATTCACCGCAGAATTCTACAAGGCCTTCAAAACAGAACTCACTCCAATATTTCTCAAACTCTTCAATGAAATTGAAAGAGAACGTTCACTGCCAGACTCATTTTATGAAGCCAGTATAACCCTCATCCCAAAACCAGGCAGAGACTCATCACGGAAAGAGGACTACAGACCAATCTCCCTGATGAACATAGATGCAAAAATTCTCAACAAAATTCTGGCCAATCGACTTCAACAAGTCATCAAAAAAATCATACACCACGATCAAACTGGATTCATCCCAGGGATGCAAAGCTGGTTTAATATACGCAAGTCAATTAATGTAATCCACCACATCAACCGGAGCAAGGTAAAGAACCACATGGTTTTATCACTGGATGCGGAAAAAGCGTTTGATAAAATCCAGCACCCATTTATGCTAAAAGCCCTGGAAAAAACTGGGATTCCAGGGAACATTCCTGAATATAATCAAGGCAGTTTATGACAAACCAACAGCAAGCATAACTCTAAATGGTGAAAAACTAAAGCCATTCCCTTTAAAATCAGGAACAAGGCAGGGATGTCCACTCTCTCCCCTGCTCTTCAACATAGTACTAGAATTCCTAGCCAGAGCAATTAGGCAAGAAGAGAATATAAAGGGGATCCAAATAGGAAAAGATGAAGTTAAACTTTCTCTCTTCGCAGATGACATGATCCTATACCTAAAGAATCCCATAGACTCTACCCCCAAGCTACTAGAGCTGATACAAAACTTTGGCAACAGTTGCAGGATATAAAATAAACCTTCAAAAATCAACGGCCTTTCTCTATGCTAACAACCCGAAGACCGATGCTGAAATCAGGAAAGCAACTCCTTTTGCAATAGCCCCCAAAAACATAAAATACCTAGGAATAACCTTAACCAAAGAAGTGAAAGACCTCTTTGAAGAGAACTTTAAAAGCTTGAAAAATGAAATTAAGTCAGAACTAAGAAAATGGAAAAACCTCCCATGCTCCTGGATTGGGAGGATTAATATAAACAAAATGGCAATATTGCCAAGGCTATCTACAAATTCAATGCAATACCCATTAATATCCCAACCACCATTCTTTAATGAAATAGAGGAAGCAATCCAGAAATTCATATGGAACAATAAAAGACCTAGAATAGCAAAAACACTCCTAAGCAGAAAGAACAGTGCTGGAGGAATTACAATACCCAACTTCAAGCTGTATTATAAAGCTATAGTAATAAAAACAGCTTGGTATTGGCACCGGAACAGGCCTGAAGACCAATGGAACAGAATTGAAGACCCAGAATTAAACCCACAGAACTATGCCTACTTAATCTTTGATAAAGGAGCTAAAACAATAGTATGGAAGAAAGATAGCCTCTTTAACAAGTGGTGCTGGCAAAACTGGCTCAACACAGCAACAAACTTAAACTAGATCCTTATATATCACCCTGCACCAAAATCAATTCCAAATGGATTAAAGACCTTGAAATCAAAACAGGCACCCTGAAGACCACTAAAGTAGGAGTAGGAGAAACACTTGGGCTCCTTGGCACAGGACAGAACTTCCTTAACAAAGACCCTGAAAGGCTACAAATCAAAGAAAGGTTGGACAAATGGGATTGCATCAAACTCCAGAGCTTCTGCACGGCAAAGGACATAGCTCTCAAGATAAACAGAAAGCCCACAGACTGGGAGAAAATCTTTACCGGACATTCAACAGACAAAGGCCTCATCTCTAAAATATATGCAGAACTAAAAAAATTACCTTCTTCCAAAACAAACTGCAAAGAACCAACAGCCCCCTCATCAAGTGGGCTAAAGACTTACAAAGAAACTTCTCTGATGAGGAAATGAGAATGGCCAATAGACATATGAAAAAATGCTCTACATCACTGGCCATAAAGGAAATGCAAATCAAAACAACATTGAGATTCCATCTCACCCCAGCAAGAATGTCATATATCAAGAAAACTAATAATAACAATTGTTGGAGGGGATGTGGCCAAAAGGGAACCCTACTTCATTGTTGGTGGGAATGTAAACTGGTTCAGCCACTCTGGCAAGCAGTATGGAGATTCCTCAGAAGGCTCAATATAGAACTCCCCTATGACCCAGCAGCCCCACTGTTGGGTATCTATCCAAAAGACCACAAACAAAATCACAGTAATGCCACCAGCACAAACAATGTTCATCGCAGCACAATTTGTCATAGCGAGAAGCTGGAACCAACCCAGATGCCCCTCCATAGATGAATGGATCAGGAAAATGTGGTGCATTTACACAATGGAATTTTATGCCTCTATCAGAAAGAATGACATTGTTCCATTTGTAAGGAAATGGAAGGACTTGGAAAAAGTTATACTAAGTGAAGTGAGCCAGACCCAAAGAAACATGGACTCTATGGCCTCCCTTATTGGGAATAATTAGTACAGGTTTAGGCAAGCTATAGCAGAGCATCACAAGGCCCAATAGCTATACCCTTAGGAACACATAAGATGATGCTAAGTGAAATGAACTCCATGATATGGAAACAAGTGATATATCACAGTTATAACTACTTTCAACGTCCTATGTGAATGTGTAGTTTCTATTATTGATGATGTTTTGTATCACCTTCCTATGTTTGTACCTACACTATCTCTGTAATCTTATCTGAGTATATTGGAAACCGTGTTTACTGGTATTGGAAGTAGGAAATTCAAAGGGAATACCAAATTCGAGAGACACGGGGTAAAAAAAGAGAAATAACTACAAAAGCAATACTTGCAAAACTGTTTGGTGTAAGTGAACTGAACAACTGGGCGGGGGGAGGGAAGGGAGGAAGGGAGGGGGGCATGAGGGACAAGGCAACAAACAGTACAAGAAATGTATCCAACGCCCAACGTATGATACTGTAACCTCTCTGTACGTCAGTTTGAAATAAAAATTTGAGAAAAAAAAAAAAAAAGAAAAGCAGTAGCTTAATAAATTAAATACTTCCTGGTATGGTTACTCTACTGGTAACTCCCCAAAAGAATCTGGATTGTGGTGAGGGAACAGAGAAAAAAGCTCATTTAGGACCTGCACTTACGAAGGGGGTAGTAAGTTGTATATCAGGGAGTAACCTTCTGAGAATAAAAACAGCTGGAGCTTGTTAAGGTAATTCCACAGGGAAAGGGTAATGTACTGGGAACTCCCTCAGAAGAATCTGATTTGTGGTGAGGGGAGAGAGATAAAAGCTCATTTAGGACCTGCACTTACGAAGGGGGTAGGCAGCTGTATATCAGGGAGTAAACCTTCTGAGAATAAAAACTGCTGGAGCTTTTTAACCTAATTACACAGGGGAAAGGATAATGTACTGGGAACTCTCAGAAGAATCTGATTTGTGGTGAGGGGAGAGAGATAAAAGCTCATTTAGGAACGACATGAACATGCTGCGTAGGTAGCTGTTTATCAGTAAATATCTCCACTGAGATTAAGAAAAGCAGTAGCTTAATAAATTAAGTACTTCCTGGTATGGTTACTGTACTGGTAACTCCCCAAAAGAATCTTTATTGTGGTGAGGGAACAGAGAAAAAAGCTCATTTAGGACCTGCACTTACGAAGGGGGGTAGGCAGCTGTATATCAGGAGTAAATCTTCTGAGAATAAAAAAGCTGGAGCTTGTAAGATAATTACACAGGGGAAAGGATAATGTACTGGGAACTCCTCAGAAGAATCTGATTTGTGGTGAGGGGAGAGAGATAAAAGCTCATTTAGGAACGACATGAACATGCTGCGTAGGTAGCTGTTTATCAGTAAATATCTCCACTGAGATGAAGAAAAGCAGTAGCTTAATAAAGAAGTACTTCCTGGTATGGTTACTGTACTGGTAACTCCCCAACAGAATCTGGATTGTGGTGAGGGAACAGAGAAAAAAGCTCATTTAGGACTGCACTTACGAAGGGGGTAGGCAGCTGTATATCAGGGAGTAAACCTTCTGAGAATAAAAACAGCTGGAGCTTGTTAAGGTAATTACACATGGGAAAGGATAATGTACTGGGAACTCCTCAGAAGAATCTGATTTGTGGTGAGGGGACAGAGATAAAAGCTCATTTAGGAACGACATGAACATGCTGCGTAGGTAGCTGTTTATCAGTAAATATCTCCACTGAGATTAAGAAAAGCAGTAGCTTAATAAATTAAGTACTTCCTGGTATGGTTTCTGTACTGGTAACTCCCCAAAAGAATCTGGATTGTGGTGAGGGAACAGAGAAAAAAGCTCATTTAGGACCTGCACTTACGAAGGGGGTAGGCAGCTGTATATCAGGGAGTAAACCTTCTGAGAATAAAAACACCTGGAGCTTGTTAAGGTAATTACACAGGGGAAAGGATAATGTACTGGGAACTCCTCAGAAGAATCTGATTGTGGTGAGGGGAGAGAGATAAAAGCTCATTTAGGAACGACATGAACATGCTGCGTAGGTAGCTGTTTATCAGTAAATATGTCCACTGAGATTAAGAAAAGCAGTAGCTTAATAAATTAAGTACTTCCTGGTATGGTTTCTGTACTGGTAACTCCCAAAAGATCTGCATTGTGGTGAGGGAACAGAGAAAAAAGCTCATTTAGGACCTGCACCTTACGAAGGGGGTAGGCAGCTGTATATCAGGGAGTAAACCTTCTGAGAATAAAAACAGCTGGAGCTTGTTAAGGTAATTACACAGGGGAAAGGATAATGTATTGGGAACTCCTCAGAAGAATCTGATTTGTGGTGAGGGGAGAGAGATAAAAGCTCATTTAGGAACGACATGAACATGCTGCATAGGTAGCTGTTTATCTGTAAATATCTCCACTGAGATTAAGAAAAGCAGTAGCTTAATAAATTAAGTACTTCCTGGTATGGTTACTGTACTGGTAACTCCCCAAAAGAATCTGGATTGTGGTGAGGGAACAGAGAAAAAAGCTCATTTAGGACCTGCACTTACGAAGGGGGTAGGCAGCAGTATATCAGGGAGTAAACCTTCTGAGAATAAAAACAGCTGGAGCTTGTTAAGGTAATTACACAGGGGAAAGGATAATGTACTGGGAACTCCTCAGAAGAATCTGATTTGTGGTGAGGGGAGAGAGATAAAAGCTCATTTAGGAACGACATGAACATTCTGCCTAAGTAGCTGTTTATCAGTAAATATCTCCACTGAGATTAAGAAAAGCAGTAGCTTAATGAATTAAGTACTTCCTGGTATGGTTACTGTACTGGTAACTCCCAAATGTATCTGGATTGTGGTGAGGGAACAGAGAAAAAAGCTCATTTAGGACCTGCACTTACGAAGGGGGTAGGCAGCTGTATATCAGGGAGTATCCCTTCTGAGAATAAAAACAGCTGGAGCTTGTAAGGTAATTACACAGGGGAAAGGATAATGTACTGGGAACTCCTCAGAAGAATCTGATTTGTGGTGAGTGGAGAGAGATAAAAGCTCAATTAGGAACGACATGAACATGGTGCGTAGGTAGCTGTTTATCAGTAAATATCTCCACTGAGATTAAGAAAGCAGTAGCTTAATAAATTAAATACTTCCTGGTATGGTTACTCTACTGGTAACTCCCCAAAAGAATCTGGATTGTGGTGAGGGAACAGAGAAAAAAGCTCATTTAGGACCTGCACTTACGAAGGGGTAGTAAGTTGTATATCAAGGAGTAAACCTTCTGAGAATAAAAACAGGGGGAGCTTTTTAAGGTAATTCCACAGGGGAAAGGGTAATGTACTGGGAACTCCTCAGAAGAATCTGATTTGTGGTGAGGGGAGAGAGATAAAAGCTCATTTAGGACCTGCACTTACGAAGGGGGTAGGCAGCTGTATATCAGGGAGTATCCCTTCTGAGAATAAAAACAGCTGGAGCTTGTTAAGGTAATTACACAGGGGAAAGGATAATGTACTGGGAACTACTCAGAAGAATCTGATTTGTGGTGAGGGGAGAGAGATCAAAGCTCATTTAGGAACGACAAGAACATGCTGCGTAGGTACCTGTTTATCAGTAAATATCTCCACTGAGATTAAGAAAAGCAGTAGCTTAATAAATGAAGTACTTCCTGGTATGGTTACTGTACTGGTAACTCCCCAAAAGAATCTGGATTGTGGTGAGGGAACAGAGAAAAAAGCTCATTTAGGACCTGCACTTACGAAGGGGGTAGGCAGCTGTATATCAGGGAGTAAACCTTCTGAGAATAAAAACAGCTGGAGCTTGTTAAGGTAATTACACAGGGGAAAGGATAATGTACTGGGAACTCCTCAGAAGAATCTGATTTGTGGTGAGGGGAGAGAGATAAAAGCTCATTTAGGAACGACATGAACATGCTGCGTAGGTAGCTGTTTATCAGTAAATATGTCCACTGAGATTAAGAAAAGCAGTAGCTTAATAATTAAGTACTTCCTGGTATGGTTTCTGTACTGGTAACTCCCCAAAAGAATCTGCATTGTGGTGAGGGAACAGAGAAAAAAGCTCATTTAGGACCTGCACTTACGAAGGGGGTAGGCAGCTGTATATCAGGGAGTAAACCTTCTGAGAATAAAAACAGCTGGAGCTTGTTAAGGTAATTACACAGGGAAAGGATAATGTATTGGGAACTCCTCAGAAGAATCTGATTTGTGGTGAGGGGAGAGAGATAAAAGCTCATTTAGGAACGACATGAACATGCTGCATAGGTAGCTGTTTATCTGTAAATATCTCCACTGAGATTAAGAAAAGCAGTAGCTTAATAAATTAAGTACTTCCTGGTATGGTTACTGTACTGGTAACTCCCCAAAAGAATCTGGATTGTGGTGAGGGAACAGAGAAAAAAGCTCATTTAGGACCTGCACTTACGAAGGGGGTAGGCAGCAGTATATCAGGGAGTAAACCTTCTGAGAATAAAAACAGCTGGAGCTTGTTAAGGTAATTACACAGGGGAAAGGATAATGTACTGGGAACCTCCTCAGAAGAATCTGATTTGTGGTGAGGGGAGAGAGATAAAAGCTCATTTAGGAACGACATGAACATTCTGCCTAAGTAGCTGTTTATCAGTAAATATCTCCACTGAGATTAAGAAAAGCAGTAGCTTATGAATTAAGTACTTCCTGGTATGGTTACTGTACTGGTAACTCCCCCAAATGTATCTGGATTGTGGTGAGGGAACAGAGAAAAAAAGCTCATTTAGGACCTGCACTTACGAAGGGGGTAGGCAGCTGTATATCAGGGAGTATCCCTTCTGAGAATAAAAACAGCTGGAGCTTGTTAAGGTAATTACACAGGGGAAAGGATAATGTACTGGGAACTCCTCAGAAGAATCTGATTTGTGGTGAGTGGAGAGAGATAAAAGCTCAATTAGGAACGACATGAACATGGTGCGTAGGTAGCTGTTTATCAGTAAATATCTCCACTGAGATTAAGAAAAGCAGTAGCTTAATAAATAAATACTTCCTGGTATGGTTACTCTACTGGTAACTCCCCAAAAGAATCTGGATTGTGGTGAGGGAACAGAGAAAAAAAGCTCATTTAGGACCTGCACTTACGAAGGGGGTAGTAAGTTGTATATCAAGGAGTACACCTTCTGAGAAATAAAACAGGGGGAGCTTTTTAAGGTAATTCCACAGGGAAAGGGTAATGTACTGGGAACTCCTCAGAAGAATCTGATTTGTGGTGAGGGGAGAGAGATAAAAGCTCATTTAGGACCTGCACTTACGAAGGGGGTAGGCAGCTGTATATCAGGGAGTATCCCTTCTGAGAATAAAAACAGCTGGAGCTTGTTAAGGTAATTACACAGGGAAAGGATAATGTACTGGGAACTACTCAGAAGAATCTGATTTCGTGGTGAGGGGAGAGAGATCAAAGCTCATTTAGGAACGACAAGACATGCTGCGTAGGTACCTGTTTATCAGTAAATATCTCCACTGAGATTAAGAAAAGCAGTAGCTTAATAAATGAAGTACTTCCTGGTATGGTTACTGTACTGGTAACTCCCCAAAAGAATCTGGATTGTGGTGAGGGAACAGAGAAAAAAGCTCATTTAGGACCTGCACTTACGAAGGGGGTAGGCAGCTGTATATCAGGGAGTAAACCTTCTGAGAATAAAAACAGCTGGAGCTTGTTAAGGTAATTACACAGGGGAAAGGATAATGTACTGGGAACTCCTCAGAAGAATCTGTTTGTGGTGAGGGGAGAGAGATAAAAGCTCATTTAGGAACGACATGAACATGCTGCGTAGGTAGCTGTTTATCAGTAAATATGTCCACTGAGATTAAGAAAAGCAGTAGCTTAATAAATTAAGTACTTCCTGGTATGGTTTCTGTACTGGTAACTCCCCAAAAGAATCGCATTGTGGTGAGGGAACAGAGAAAAAAGCTCATTTAGGACCTGCACTTACGAAGGGGGTAGGCAGCTGTATATCAGGGAGTAAACCTTCTGAGAATAAAAACAGCTGGAGCTTGTTAAGGTAATTACACAGGGGGAAAGGATAATGTATTGGGAACTCCTCAGAAGAATCTGATTGTGGTGAGGGGAGAGAGATAAAAGCTCATTTAGGAACGACATGAACATGCTGCATAGGTAGCTGTTTATCTGTAAATATCTCCACTGAGATTAAGAAAAGCAGTAGCTTAATAAATTAAGTACTTCCTGGTATGGTTACTGTACTGGTAACTCCCCAAAAGAATCTGGATTGTGGTGAGGGAACAGAGAAAAAAGCTCATTTAGGACCTGCACTTACGAAGGGGGTAGGCAGCAGTATATCAGGGAGTAAACCTTCTGAGAATAAAAACAGCTGGAGCTTGTTAAGGTAATTACACAGGGGAAAGGATAATGTACTGGGAACTCCTCAGAAGAATCTGATTTGTGGTGAGGGGAGAGAGATAAAAGCTCATTTAGGAACGACATGAACATTCTGCCTAAGTAGCTGTTTATCAGTAAATATCTCCACTGAGATTAAGAAAAGCAGTAGCTTAATGAATTAAGTACTTCCTGGTATGGTTACAGTACTGGTAACTCCCCAAATGTATCTGGATTGTGGTGAGGGAACAGAGAAAAAAGCTCATTTAGGACCTGCACTTACGAAGGGGGTAGGCAGCTGTATATCAGGGAGTATCCCTTCTGAGAATAAAAACAGCTGGAGCTTGTTAAGGTAATTACACAGGGGAAAGGATAATGTACTGGGAACTCCTCAGAAGAATCTGATTTGTGGTGAGTGGAGAGAGATAAAAGCTCAATTAGGAACGACATGAACATGGTGCGTAGGTAGCTGTTTATCAGTAAATATCTCCACTGAGATTAAGAAAAGCAGTAGCTTAATAAATTAAATACTTCCTGGTATGGTTACTCTACTGGTAACTCCCCAAAAGAATCTGGATTGTGGTGAGGGAACAGAGAAAAAAGCTCATTTAGGACCTGCACTTACGAAGGGGGTAGTAAGTTGTATATCAAGGAGTAAACCTTCTGAGAATAAAAACAGCTGGAGCTTTTTAAGGTAATTCAACAGGGGAAAGGGTAATGTACTGGGAACTCCTCAGAAGAATCTGATTTGTGGTGAGGGGAGAGAGATAAAAGCTCATTTAGGACCTGCACTTACGAAGGGGGTAGGCAGCTGATATCAGGGAGTATCCCTTCTGAGAATAAAAACAGCTGGAGCTTGTTAAGGTAATTACACAGGGGAAAGGATAATGTACTGGGAACTACTCAGAAGAATCTGATTTGTGGTGAGGGGAGAGAGATCAAAGCTCATTTAGGAACGACAAGAACATGCTGCGTAGGTACCTGTTTATCAGTAAATATCTCCACTGAGATTAAGAAAAGCAGTAGCTTAATAAATTAAGTACTTCCTGGTT
>NW_025961367.1:0-26981 GCF_023159225.1 Perognathus longimembris pacificus | reverse complement strand
TATCTCCACTGAGATTTAGAAAAGCAGTAGCTTAATAAATGAAGTACTTCCTGGTATGGTTACTGTACTGGTAACTCCCCAAAAGAATCTGGATTGTGGTGAGGGAACAGAGAAAAAAGCTCATTTAGGACCTGCACTTACGAAGGGGGTAGGCAGCTGTATATCAGGGAGTAAACCTTCTGAGAATAAAAACAGCTGGAGCTTGTTAAGGTAATTACACAGGGGAAAGGATAATGTACTGGGAACTCCTCAGAAGAATCTGATTTGTGGTGAGGGGACAGAGATAAAAGCTCATTTAGGAACGACATGAACATTCTGCCTAAGTAGCTGTTTATCAGTAAATATCTCCACTGAGATTAAGAAAAGCAGTAGCTTAATGATTAAGTAGTTCCTGGTATGGTTACTGTACTGGTAACTCCCCAAATGTATCTGGATTGTGGTGAGGGAACAGAGAAAAAAGCTCATTTAGGACCTGCACTTACGAAGGGGGTAGGCAGCTGTATATCAGGGAGTATCCCTTCTGAGAATAAAACAGCTGGAGCTTGTTAAGGTAATTACACAGGGGAAAGGATAATGTACTGGGAACTCCTCAGAAGAATCTGATTTGTGGTGAGTGGAGAGAGATAAAAGCTCAATTAATAACGACATGAACATGGTGCGTAGGTAGCTGTTTATCAGTAAATATCTCCACTGAGATTAAGAAAAGCAGTAGCTTAATAAATTAAATACTTCCTGGTATGGTTACTCTACTGGTAACTCCCCAAAAGAATCTGGATTGTGGTGAGGGAACAGAGAAAAAAGCTCATTTAGGACCTGCACTTACGAAGGGGGTAGTAAGTTGTATATCAAGGAGTAAACCTTCTGAGAATAAAAACAGCTGGAGCTTTTTAAGGTAATTCCACAGGGGAAAGGGTAATGTACTGGGAACTCCTCAGAAGAATCTGATTTGTGGTGAGGGGAGAGAGATAAAAGCTCATTTAGGACCTGCACTTACGAAGGGGGTAGGCAGCTGTATATCAGGGAGTATCCCTTCTGAGAATAAAAACAGCTGGAGCTTGTTAAGGTAATTACACAGGGGAAAGGATAATGTACTGGGAACTACTCAGAAGAATCTGATTTGTGGTGAGGGGAGAGAGATCAAAGCTCATTTAGGAACGACAAGAACATGCTGCGTAGGTACCTGTTTATCAGTAAATATCTCCACTGAGATAAAGAAAAGCAGTAGCTTAATAAATTAAGTACTTCCTGGTATGGTTACTGTACTGGTAACTCCCCAAAAGAATCTGGATTGTGGTGAGGGAACAGAGAAAAAAGCTCATATAGGACCTGCACTTACGAAGGGGGTAGGCAGCTGTATATCAGGGAGTAAACCTTCTGAGAATAAAAACTGCTGGAGCTTTTTAACCTAATTACACAGGGGAAAGGATAATGTACTGGGAACTCCTCAGAAGAATCTGATTTGTGGTGAGTGGAGAGAGATAAAAGCTCATTTAGGAACGACATGAACATGCTGCGTAGGTAGCTGTTTATCAGTAAATATCTCCACTGAGATTAAGAAAAGCAGTAGCTTAATAAATTAAGTACTTCCTGGTATGGTTACTGTACTGGTAACTCCCCAAAAGAATCTTTATTGTGGTGAGGGAACAGAGAAAAAAGCTCATTTAGGACCTGCACTTACGAAGGGGGTAGGCAGCTTTATATCAGGGAGTAAATCTTCTGAGAATAAAAAAGCTGGAGCTTGTTAAGGTAATTACACAGGGGAAAGGATAATGTACTGGGAACTCCTCAGAAGAATCTGATTTGTGGTGAGGGGGGAGAGATAAAAGCTCATTTAGGAACGACATGAACATGCTGCGTAGGTAGCTGTTTATCAGTAAATATCTCCACTGAGATTTAGAAAAGCAGTAGCTTAATAAATGAAGTACTTCCTGGTATGGTTACTGTACTGGTAACTCCCCAAAAGAATCTGGATTGTGGTGAGGGGAACAGAGAAAAAAGCTCATTTAGGACCTGCACTTACGAAGGGGGTTAGGCAGCTGTATATCAGGGAGTAAACCTTCTGAGAATAAAAACAGCTGGAGCTTGTTAAGGTAATTACACAGGGGAAAGGATAATGTACTGGGAACTCCTCAGAAGAATCTGATTTGTGGTGAGGGGACAGAGATAAAAGCTCATTTAGGAACGACATGAACATTCTGCCTAAGTAGCTGTTTATCAGTAAATATCTCCACTGAGATTAAGAAAAGCAGTAGCTTAATGAATTAAGTAGTTCCTGGTATGGTTACTGTACTGGTAACTCCCCAAATGTATCTGGATTGTGGTGAGGGAACAGAGAAAAAAGCTCATTTAGGACCTGCACTTACGAAGGGGGTAGGCAGCTGTATATCAGGGAGTATCCCTTCTGAGAATAAAAACAGCTGGAGCTTGTTAAGGTAATTACACAGGGGAAAGGATAATGTACTGGGAACTCCTCAGAAGAATCTGATTTGTGGTGAGTGGAGAGAGATAAAAGCTCAATTAATAACGACATGAACATGGTGCGTAGGTAGCTGTTTATCAGTAAATATCTCCACTGAGATTAAGAAAAGCAGTAGCTTAATAAATTAAATACTTCCTGGTATGGTTACTCTACTGGTAACTCCCCAAAAGAATCTGGATTGTGGTGAGGGAACAGAGAAAAAAGCTCATTTAGGACCTGCACTTACGAAGGGGGTAGTAAGTTGTATATCAAGGAGTAAACCTTCTGAGAATAAAAACAGCTGGAGCTTTTTAAGGTAATTCCACAGGGGAAGAAGGGTAATGTACTGGGAACTCCTCAGAAGAATCTGATTTGTGGTGAGGGGAGAGAGATAAAAGCTCATTTAGGACCTGCACTTACGAAGGGGGTAGGCAGCTGTATATCAGGGAGTATCCCTTCTGAGAATAAAAACAGCTGGAGCTTGTTAAGGTAATTACACAGGGGAAAGGATAATGTACTGGGAACTACTCAGAAGAATCTGATTTGTGGTGAGGGGAGAGAGATCAAAGCTCATTTAGGAACGACAAGAACATGCTGCGTAGGTACCTGTTTATCAGTAAATATCTCCACTGAGATTAAGAAAAGCAGTAGCTTAATAAATTAAGTACTTCCTGGTATGGTTACTGTACTGGTAACTCCCCAAAAGAATCTGGATTGTGGTGAGGGAACAGAGAAAAAAGCTCATATAGGACCTGCACTTACGAAGGGGGTAGGCAGCTGTATATCAGGGAGTAAACCTTCTGAGAATAAAAACTGCTGGAGCTTTTTAACCTATTACACAGGGGAAAGGATAATGTACTGGGAACTCCTCAGAAGAATCTGATTTGTGGTGAGTGGAGAGAGATAAAAGCTCATTTAGGAACGACATGAACATGCTGCGTAGGTAGCTGTTTATCAGTAAATATCTCCACTGAGATTAAGAAAAGCAGTAGCTTAATAAATTAAGTACTTCCTGGTATGGTTACTGTACTGGTAACTCCCCAAAAGAATCTTTATTGTGGTGAGGGAACAGAGAAAAAAGCTCATTTAGGACCTGCACTTACGAAGGGGGTAGGCAGCTTTATATCAGGGAGTAAATCTTCTGAGAATAAAAAAGCTGGAGCTTGTTAAGGTAATTACACAGGGGAAAGGATAATGTACTGGGAACTCCTCAGGAGAATCTTGATTTGTGGTGAGGGGGGGAGAGATAAAAGCTCATTTAGGAACGACATGAACATGCTGCGTAGGTAGCTGTTTATCAGTAAATATCTCCACTGAGATGAAGAAAAGCAGTAGCTTAATAAATGAAGTACTTCCTGGTATGGTTACTGTACTGGTAACTCCCCAAAAGAATCTGGATTGTGGTGAGGGAACAGAGAAAAAAGCTCATTTAGGACCTGCACTTACGAAGGGGGTAGGCAGCTGTATATCAGGGAGTAAACCTTCTGAGAATAAAAACAGCTGGAGCTTGTTAAGGTAATTACACAGGGGAAAGGATAATGTACTGGGAACTCCTCAGAAGAATCTGATTTGCGGTGAGGGGACAGAGATAAAAGCTCATTTAGGAACGACATGAACATGCTGCATAGGTAGCTGTTTATCAGTAAATATCTCCACTGAGATTAAGAAAAGCAGTAGCTTAATAAATTAAGTTCTTCCTGGTATGGTTACTGTACTGGTAACTCCCCAAAAGATTCTGGATTGTGGTGAGGGAACAGAGAAAAAAGTTCATTTAGGACCTGCACTTACGAAGGGGGTAGGCAGCTGTATATCAGGGAGTAAACCTTCTGAGAATAAAAACAGCTGGAGCTTGTTAAGGTAATTACACAGGGGAAAGGATAATGTACTGGGAACTCCTCAGAAGAATCTGATTTGTGGTGAGGGGAGAGAGATAAAAGCTCATTTAGGAACGACATGAACATGCTGCGTAGGTAGCTGTTTATAGTAAATATGTCCACTGAGATTAATAAAAGCAGTAGCTTAATAAATTAAGTACTTCCTGTTATGGTTTCTGTACTGGTAACTCCCCAAAAGAATCTGGATTGTGGTGAGGGAACAGAGAAAAAAGCTCATTTAGGACCTGCACTTACGAAGGGGGTAGGCAGCTGTATATCAGGGAGTAAACCTTCTGAGAATAAAAACTCCTGGAGCTTGTTAAGGTAATTACACAGGTTAAAGGATAAGGTACTGGGAACTCCTCAGAAGAATCTGATTTGTGGTGAGGGGAGAGAGATAAAAGCTCATTTAGGAACGACATGAACATGCTGCATAGGTAGCTGTTTATCTGTAAATATCTCCACTGAGATTAAGAAAAGCAGTAGCTTAATAAATTAAGTACTTCCTGGTATGGTTACTGTACTGGTAACTCCCCAAAAGAATCTGGATTGTGGTGAGGGAACAGAGAAAAAAGCTCATTTAGGACCTGCACTTACGAAGGGGGTAGGCAGCTGTATATCAGGGAGGTAAACCTTCTGAGAATAAAAACAGCTGGAGCTTGTTAAGGTAATTACACAGGGGAAAGGATAATGTACTGGGAACTCCTCAGAAGAATCTGATTTGTGGTGAGGTGAGAGAGATAAAAGCTCATTTAGGAACGACATGAACATGCTGCGTAGGTAGCTGTTTATCAGTAAATATGCCCACTGAGATTAAGAAAAGCAGTAGCTTAATAAATTAAGTACTTCCTGGTATGGTTTCTGTACTGGTAACTCCCCAAAAGAATCTGGATTGTGGTGAGGGAACAGAGAAAAAAGCTCATTTAGGACCTGCACTTACGAAGGGGGTAGGCAGCTGTATATCAGGGAGTAACCTTCTGAGAATAAAAACAGCTAGAGCTTGTTAAGGTAATTACACAGGGGAAAAGGATAATGTACTGGGAACTCCTCAGAAGAATCTGATTTGTGGTGAGGGGGAGAGAGATAAAAGCTCATTTAGGAACGACATGAACATGCTGCATAGGTAGCTGTTTGTCAGTAAATATCTCCACTGAGATTAAGAAAAGCAGTAGCCTAATAAATTAAGTACTTCCTGATGCGGTTACTGTACTGGTAACTTCCCAAAAGAATCTGGATTGTGGTGAGGGAACAGAGAAAAAAGCTCATTTATGAACTGCACTTACGAAGGGGGTAGGCAGCTGTATATCAGGGAGTAAATCTTCTGAGAATAAAAAAGCTGGAGCTTGTTAAGGTAATTACACAGGGGAATGGATAATGTACTGGGAACTCCTCAGGAGAATCTGATTTGTGGTGAGGGGGGGAGAGATAAAAGCTCATTTAGGAACGACATGAACATGCTGCGTAGGTAGCTGTTTATCAGTAAATATCTCCACTGAGATGAAGAAAAGCAGTAGCTTAATAAATGAAGTACTTCCTGGTATGGTTACTGTACTGGTAACTCCCCAAAAGAATCTGGATTGTGGTGAGGGAACAGAGAAAAAAGCTCATTTAGGACCTGCACTTACGAAGGGGGTAGGCAGCTGTATATCAGGGAGTAAACCTTCTGAGAATAAAAACAGCTGGAGCTTGTTAAGGTAATTACACAGGGGAAAGGATAATGTACTGGGAACTCCTCAGAAGAATCTGATTTGCGGTGAGGGGACAGAGATAAAGCTCATTTAGGAACGACATGAACATGCTGCATAGGTAGCTGTTTATCAGTAAATATCTCCACTGAGATTAAGAAAAGCAGTAGCTTAATAAATTAAGTTCTTCCTGGTATGGTTACTGTACTGGTAACTCCCCAAAAGATTCTGGATTGTGGTGAGGGAACAGAGAAAAAAGTTCATTTAGGACCTGCACTTACGAAGGGGGTAGGCAGCTGTATATCAGGGAGTAAACCTTCTGAGAATAAAAACAGCTGGAGCTTGTTAAGGTAATTACACAGGGGAAAGGATAATGTACTGGGAACTCCTCAGAAGAATCTGATTTGTGGTGAGGGGAGAGAGATAAAAGCTCATTTAGGAACGACATGAACATTCTGCGTAATAGCTGTTTATCAGTAAATATCTCCACTGAGATTAAGAAAATCAGTAGCTTAATAAATTAAGTACTTCCTGGTATGGTTACTGTACTGGTAACTCCCAAAAGAATCTGGATTGTGGTGAGGGAACAGAGAAAAAAGCTCATTTAGGACCTGCACTTACCAAGGGGGTAGGCAGCTGTATATCAGGGAGTAAACCTTCTGAGAATAAAAACAGCTGGAGCTTTTTTTTTTTTTTTTGGCCAGTCCTGGGTCTTGGACTCAGGGCCTAAGCACTGTCCCTGGCTTCTTCCCGCTCAAGGCTAGCACTCTGCCACTTGAGCCACAGCGCCGCTTCTGGCCGTTTTCTGTATATGTATGCTGGGGAATCGAACCTAGGGCCTCGTGTATCCGAGGCAGGCACTCTTGCCACTAGGCTATATCCCCAGCCCCTGGAGCTTTTTAACTTATTACACAGGGGAAAGGATAATGTACTGGGAACTCCTCAGAAGAATCTGATTTGTGGTGAGGGGAGAGAGATAAAAGCTCATTTAGGAACGACATGAACATGCTGCGTACGTAGCTGTTTATCAGTAAATATCTCCACTGAGATTAAGAAAAGCAGTAGCTTAATAAATTAAGTACTTCTTGGTATGGTTACTGTACTGGTAACTCCCCAAAAGAATCTGGATTGTGGTGAGGGAACAGAGAAAAAAGCACATTTAGGACCTGCACATACGAAGGGGGTAGGCAGCTGTATATCAGGGAGTAACCTTCTGAGAATAAAAACAGCTGGAGCTTGTTAAGGTAATTACACAGGGGAAAGGATAATGTACTGGGAACTCCTCAGAAGAATCTGATTTGTGGTGAGGGGAGAGAGATAAAAGCTCATTTTGGAACGACATGAACATTCTGCGTAAGTAGCAGTTTATCAGTAAATATCTCCACTGAGATTAAGAAAAGCAGTAGCTTAATAAATTAAGTACTTCCTGGTATGGTTACTGTACTGGTAACTCCCAAAAGAATCTGGATTGTGGTGAGGGAACAGAGAAAAAAAGCTCATTTAGGACCTGCACTTACCAAGGGGGTAGGCAGCTGTATATCAGGGAGTAAACCTTCTGAGAATAAAAACAGCTGGAGCACTTTAACTTAATTACACAGGGGAAAGGATAATGTACTGGGAACTCCTCAGAAGAATCTGATTTGTGGTGAGGGGAGAGAGATAAAAGCTCATTTATGAACGACATGAACATGCTGCGTAGGTAGCTGTTTATCAGTAAATATCTCCACTGAGATTAAGAAAAGCAGTAGCTTAATAAATTAAGTACTTCTTGGTATGGTTACTGTACTGGTAACTCCCCAAAAGAATCTAAATTGTGGTGAGGGAACAGAGAAAAAAGCACATTTAGGACCTGCACTTACGAAGTGGGTAGGCAGCTGTATATCAGGGAATAAACATTCTGAGAATAAAAACAGCTGGAGCTTGTTAAGGTAATTACACAGGGGAAAGGATAATGTACTGGGAACTCCTCAGAAGAATCTGATTTGTGGTGAGGGGGAGAGAGATAAAAGCTCATTTAGGAACGACATGAACATGCTGCGTAGGTAGCTGTTTATCAGTAAATATCTCCACTGTGATTAAGAAAAGCAGTAGCTTAATAAATTAAGTACTTCCTGGTATGGTTACTGTACTGGTAACTCCCCAAAAGAATCTGGATTGTGGTGAGGGAACAGAGAAAAAAGCTCATTTAGGACCTGCACTTACGAAGGGGGTAGGCAGCTGTATATCAGGGAGTAAACCTTCTGAGAATAAAAACAGCTGGAGCTTGTTAAGGTAATTACACAGGGGAAAGGATAATGTACTGGGAACTCCTCAGAAGAATCTGATTTGTGGTGAGGGGAGAGAGATAAAAGCTCATTTAGGAACGACATGAACATGCTGCGTAGGTAGCTGTTTATCAGTAAATATGCCCACTGAGATTAAGAAAAGCAGTAGCTTAATAAATTAAGTACTTCCTGGTATGGTTACTGTACTGGTAACTCCCCAAAAGAATCTGGATTGTGGTGAGGGAACAGAGAAAAAAGCTCATTTAGGACCTGCACTTACGAAGGGGGTAGGCAGCTGTATATCAGGGAGTAAACCTTCTGAGAATAAAAACAGCTGGAGCTTGTTAAGGTAATTACACAGGGGAAAGGATAATGTACTGGGAACTCCTCAGAAGAATCTGATTTGTGGTGAGGGGAGAGAGATAAAAGCTCATTTAGGAACGACATGAACATGCTGCGTAGGTAGCTGTTTATCAGTAAATATCTCCACTGAGATTAAGAAAAGCAGTAGCTTAATAAATTAAGTACTTCCTGGTATGGTTACTGTACTGGTACCTCCCCAAAAGAATCTGGATTGTGGTGAGGGATCAGAGAAAAAAGCTCATATAAGACCTGCACTTACGAAGGGGGTAGGCAGCTGTATATCAGGGAGTAAAACTTCTGAGAATAAAAACATCTGGAGCTTGTTAAGGTAATTACACAGGGGAAAGGATAATGTACTGGGAACTCCTCAGAAGAATCTGATTTGTGGTGAGGGGAGAGAGATAAAAGCTCATTTTGGAACGACATGTACATGCTGCGTAGTTCGCTGTTTATCAGTAAATATCTCCACTGAGATTAAGAAAAGCAGTAGCTTAATAAATTAAGTACTTCCTGATATGGTTACTATACTGGTAACTCCCCAAAAGAATCTGGATTGTGGTGAGGGAACAGAGAAAAAAGCTCATTTAGGACATGCACATACGAAGTGGGTAGGCAGTTGTATATCAGGGAGTAAACCTTCTGAGAATAAAAACAGCTGGAGCTTCTTAAGGTAATTACACAGGGGAAAGGATAATATACTGGGAACTCCTCAGAAGAATCTGATTTGTGGTGAGGGGAGAGAGATAAAAGCTCATTTAGGAACGACATGAACATGCTGCGTAGGTAGCTGTTTATCAGTAAATATCTCCACTGAGATTAAGAAAGCCGTAGCTTAATAAATTAACTACTTCCTGGTATGGTTACTGTACTGGTAACTCCCCAAAAGAATCTGGATTGTGGTGAGGGAACAGAGAAAAAAGCTCATTTAAGACCTGCTCTTACGAAGGGGGTAGGCAGCTGTATATCAGGGAGTAAACCTTCTGAGAATAAAAACAGCTGGAGCTTGTTAAGGTAATTACACAAGGGAAAGGATAATGTACTGGGAACTCCTCAGAATAATCTGATTTGTGGTGAGGGGAGAGAGATAAAAGCTCATTTATGAACGACATGAACATGCTGCGTAGGTAGCTGTTTATCAGTAAATATCTCCACTGAGATTAAGAAAAGCAGTAGCTTAATAAATTAAGTACTTCTTGGTATGGTTACTGTACTGGTAACTCCCCAAAAGAATCTGGATTGTGGTGAGGGAACAGAGAAAAAAGCACATTTAGGACCTGCACTTATGAAGGGGGTAGGCAGCTGTATATCAGGGAATAAACATTCTGAGAATAAAAACAGCTGGAGCTTGTTAAGGTAATTACACAGGGGAAAGGATAATGTACTGGGAACTCCTCAGAAGAATCTGATTTGTGGTGAGGGGAGAGAGATAAAAGCTCATTTAGGAACGACATGAACATGCTGCGTAGGTAGCTGTTTATCAGTAAATATCTCCACTGAGATTAAGAAAAGCAGTAGCTTAATAAATTAAGAACTTCCTGGTATGGTTACTGTACTGGTAACTCCCCAAAAGAATCTGGATTGTGGTGAGGGAACAGAGAAAAAAGCTCATTTAGGACCTGCACTTACGAAGGGGGTAGGCAGCTGTATATCAGGGAGTAAACCTGCTGAGAATAAAAACAGCTGGAGCTTGTTAAGGTAATTACACAGGGGAAAGGATAATGTACTGGAAACTCCTCAGAAGAATCTGATTTGTGGTGAGGGGAGAGAGATAAAAGCTCATTTTGGAACGACATGTACATGCTGCGTAGGTAGCTGTTTATCAGTAAATATCTCCACTGAGATTAAGAAAAGCAGTAGCTTAATAAATTAAGTACTTCCTGCTGTGGTTACTGTACTGGTAACTTCCCAAAAGAATCTGGATTGTGGTGAGGGAACAGAGAAAAAAGCTCATTTAGGACCTGCACTTACGAAGGGGGTAGGCAGCTGTATATCAGGGAGTAAACCTTCTGAGAATAAAAACAGCTGGAACTTGTTAAGGTAATTACACAGGGGAAAGGATAATGTACTGGGAACTCCTCAGAAGAATCTGATTTGTGGTGAGGGGAGAGAGATAAAAGCTCATTTAGGAACGACATGAACATGCTGCGTAGGTAGCTGTTTATCAGTAAATATCTCCATTGAGATTAACAAAAGCAGTAGCTTAATAAATTAAGTACTTCCTGGTATGGTTACTGTACTGGTACCTCCCCAAAATAATCTGGATTGTGGTGAGGGATCAGAGAAAAAAGCGCATATAAGACCTGCACTTACGAAGGGGGTAGGCAGCTGTATATCAGGGAGTAAACCTTCTGAGAATAAAAACAGCTGGAGCTTGTTAAGGTAATTACACAGGGGAAAGGATAATATACTGGGAACTCCTCAGAAGAATCTGATTTGTGGTGAGGGGAGAGAGATAAAAGCTCATTTAGGAACGACATGAACATTCTGCGTAGGTAGCTGTTAATCAGTAAATATCTCCACTGAGATTAAGAAAAGCCGTAGCTTAATAAATTAAGTACTTCCTGGTATGGTTACTGTACTGGTAACTCCCCAAAAGAATCTGGATTGTGGTGAGGGAACAGAGAAAAAAGCTCATTTAAGACCTGCTCTTACGAAGGGGGTAGGCAGCTGTATATCAGGGAGTAAACCTTCTGAGAATAAAAACAGCTGGAGCTTGTTAAGGTAATTACACAGGGGAAAGGATAATGTACTGGGAACTCCTCAGAAGAATCTGATTTGTGGTGAGGGGAGAGAGATAAAAGCTCATTTAGGAACGACATGAACATTCTGCCTAAGTAGCTGTTTATCAGTAAATATCTCCACTGAGATTAAGAAAAGCAGTAGCTTAATAAATTAAGTACTTCCTGGTATGGTTACTGTACTGGTAACTCCCCAAAAGAATCTGGATTGTGGTGAGGGAACAGAGAAAAAGCTCATTTAGGACCTGCACTTACAAAGGGGGTAGGCAGCTGTATATCAGGGAGTAAACCTTCTGAGAATAAAAACAGCTGGAGCTTGTTAAGGTAATTACACAGGGGAAAGGATAATGTACTGGAAACTCCTCAGAAGAATCTGATTTGTGGTGAGGGGAGAGAGATAAAAGCTCATTTTGGAACGACATGTACATGCTGCGTAGGTAGCTGTTTATCAGTAAATATCTCCACTGAGATTAAGAAAAGCAGTAGCCTAATAAATTAAGTACTTCCTGCGGTGGTTACTGTACTGGTAACTTCCCAAAAGAATCTGGATTGTGGTGAGGGAACAGAGAAAAAGCTCATTTATGACCTGCACTTACGAATGGGGTAGGCAGGTGTATATCAGGGAGTAAACCTTCTGCGAATAAAAACAGCTGGAGCTTGTTAAGGTAATTACACAGGGGAAAGGAAATGTACTGGGAACTCCTCAGAAGAATCTGATTTTTGGTGAGGGGAGAGACATAAAAGCTCATTAGGAACGACATGAACATGCTGCGTAGGTAGCTGTTTATCAGTAAATATCTCCATTGAGATTAAGAAAAGCAGTAGCTTAATAAATTAAGTACTTCCTGGTATGGTTACTGTACTGGTACCTCCCCAAAAGATTCTGGATTGTGGTGAGGGAACAGAGAAAAAAGCTCATATAAGACCTGCACTTACAAAGGGGGTAGGCAGCTGTATATCAGGGAGTAAACCTTCTGAGAATAAAAACAGCTGGAGTTTGTTAAGGTAATTACACAGGGGAAAGGATAATGTACTGGGAACTCCTCAGAAGAATCTGATTTGTGGTGAGGGGAGAGAGATAAAAGCTCATTTTGGAACGACATGAACATGCTGCATAGGTAGCTGTTTATCTGTAAATATCTCCACTGAGATTAAGAAAAGCAGTAGCTTAATAAATTAAGAACTTCCAGGTATGGTTACTGTACTGGTAACTCCCCAAAAGAATCTGGATTGTGGTGAGGGAACAGAGAAAAAAGCTCATTTAGGACCTGCACTTACGAAGGGGGTAGGCAGCTGTATATCAGGGAGTAAACCTTCTGAGAATAAAAACAGCTGGAGGTTGTTAAGGTAATTACACAGGGGAAAGGATAATGTACTGGGAACTCCTCAGAAGAATCTGATTTGTGGTGAGGGGAGAGAGATAAAAGCTCATTTAGGAACGACATGAACATGCTGCATAGGTAGCTGTTTATCAGTAAATATCTCCACTGAGATTAAGAAAAGCAGTAGCGTAATAAATTAAGTACTTCCTGGTATGGTTACTGTACTGGTAACTCCCCAAAAGAATCTGGATTGTGGTGAGGGAACAGAGAAAAAAGCTCATTTAGGACCTGCACTTACGAAGGGGGTAGGCAGCTGTATATCAGGGAGTAAACCTTCTGAGAATAAAAACAGCTGGAGCTTGTTAAGGTAATTACACAGGGGAAAGGATAATGTACTGGGAACTCCTCAGAAGAATCTGATTTGTGATGAAGGGAGAGAGATAAAGCTCATTTAGGAACGACATGAACATTCTGCGTAATAGCTGTTTATCAGTAAATATCTCCACTGAGATAAGAAAATCAGTAGCTTAAGAAATTAAGTACTTCCTGGTATGGTTACTGTACTGGTAACTCCCCAAAAGAATCTGGATTGTGGTGAGGGAACTGAGAAAACAGCTCATTTAGGACCTGCACTTACGAAGGGGGTAGGCAGCTGTATATCAGGGAGTAAACCTTCTGAGAATAAAAACAGCTGGAGCTTGTTAAGGTAATTACACAGGGGAAAGGATAATGTACTGGGAACTCCTCAGAAGAATCTGATTTGTGGTGAGGGGAGAGAGATAAAAGCTCATTTAGGAACGACATGAACATGCTGCGTAGGTAGCTGTTTATCAGTAAATATCTCCACTGAGATTAAGAAAAGCATAGCTTAATAAATTAAGTACTTCCTGGTATGGTTACTGTACTGGTACCTCCCCAAAATAATCTGGATTGTGGTGAGGGATCAGAGAAAAAAGCTCATATAAGACCTGCACTTACGAAGGGGGTAGGCAGCTGTATATCAGGGAGTAAAACTTCTGAGAATAAAAACATCTGGAGCTTGTTAAGGTAATTACACAGGGGAAAGGATAATGTATGGGAACTCCTCACAAGAATCTGATTTGTGGTGAGCGGGGAGAGATAAAAGCTCGTTTAAGAACTACATGAACATGCTGCGTAGGTAGCTGTTTATCAGTAAATATCTCCACTGAGGTTAAGAAAAGCAGTAGCTTAATGAATTAAGTACTTCCTGGTATGGTTACTGTACTGGTAACTCCCCAAAAGAATCTGGATTGTGGTGAGGGAACAGAGAAAAAAGCTCATTTAGAACCTGCACTTACGAAGGGGGTAGGCAGCTGTATATCAGGGAGTAAACCTTCTGAGAATAAAAACAGCTGGAGCTTGTTAAGGTAATTACACAAGGGAAAGGATAATGTACTGGGAACTCCTCAGAAGAATCTGATATGTGCTGAGGGGAGAGAGATAAAAGCTCATTTAAGAACGACATGAACATGCTGCGTAGGTAGCTGTTTATCAGTAAATATCTCCACTGAGATTAAGAAAAGCAGTAGCTTAATGAATTAAGTACTTCCTGGTATGGTTACTGTACTGGTAACTCCCCAAAAGATTCTGGATTGTGGTGAGGGAACAGAGAAAAAGCTCATTTAAGACCTGCACTTACGAAGGGGGTAGACAGCTTTATATCAGGGAGTAAACCTTCTGAGAATAAAAACAGCTGGAGCTTGTTAAGGTAATTACACAGGGGAAAGGATAATGTATGGGAACTCCTCAGAAGAATCTGATTTGTGGTGAGAGGAGAGAGATAAAAGCTCATTTAGGAACGACATGAACATGCTGCGTAGGTAGCTCTTTATCAGTAAATATCTCCACTGAGATTAAGAAAAGCAGTAGCTTAATAAATTAAGTACTTCCTGGTATGGTTACTGTACTGGTAACTCCCTAAAAGAATCTGGAGTGTGGTGAGGGAACAGAGAAAAAAGCTCATTTATGACCTGCACTTACGAAGGGGGTAGGCAGCTGTATATCAGGGAGTAAACCTTCTGAGAATAAAAACTGCTGGATCTTGTTAAGGTAATTACACAGGGGAAAGGATAATGTATGGGAACTCCTCACAAGAATCTGATTTGTGGTGAGCGGGGAGAGATAAAAGCTCGTTTAAGAACGACATGAACATGCTGCGTAGGTAGCTGTTTATCAGTAAATATCTCCACTAGATTAAGAAAAGCAGTAGCGGCGCTGGGGATATAGCCTAGTGGCAAGAGTGCCTGCCTCGGATACACGAGGCCCTAGGTTCGATTCCCAAGACCACATATACAGAAAAAACGGCCAGAAGCGGCGCTGTGCCTCAAGTGGCAGAGTGCTAGCCTTGAGCGGGAAGAAGCCAGGGACAGGGCTCAGGCCCTGAGTCCAAGGCCCAGGACTGGCAAAAAATAAAAAAAGAAAAGCAGTAGCTTAATAAATTAAGTACTTCCTGGTATGGTTACTGTACTGGTAACTCCCCAAAAGAATCTGGATTGTGGTGGGGGAATAGAGAAAAAAGCTCATTTAGGACCTGCACTTACGAAGGGGGTAGGCAGCTGTATATCAGGGAGTAAACCTTCTGAGAATAAAAACAGCTGGAACTTGTTAAGGTATTTACACAGGGGAAAGGATAATGAACTGGGAACTCCTCAGAAGAATCTGATTTGTGGTGAGCGGAGAGAGATAAAAGCTCATTTAGGAACGACATGAACATGCTGCGTAGGTAGCTGTTTATCAGTAAATATCTCCACTGAGATTAAGAAAAGCAGTAGCTTAATAAATTAAGTACTTCCTAGTATGGTTACTGTACTGGTAACACCCCAAAAGAATCTGGATTGTGGTGAGGGAACAGAGAAAAAAGCTCATTTAGGGCCTGCACTTACGAAGGGGGTAGGCAGCAGTATATCAGGGAGTAAACCTTCTGAGAATAAAAACAGCTGGAGCTTATTAAGGTAATTTCACGGGGAAGGATAATGTACTGGGAACTCCTCAGAAGAATCTGATTTGTGGTGAGGGGAGAGAGATAAAAGCTCATTTAGGAACGACATGAACATGCTGCGTACGTAGCTGTTTATCAGTAAATATCTCCACTGAGATTAAGAAAAGCAGTATCTTAATAAATTAAGTACTTCCTGGTATGGGTACTGTACTGGTAACTCCCGAAAAGAATCTGGATTGTGGTGAGGAAACAGAGAAAAAAGCTCATTTAGGACCTGCACTTACGAAGGGGTAGGCAGCAGTATATCAGGGAGTAAACCTTCTTAGAATAAAAACAGCTGGAGCTTGTTAAGGTAATTACACAGGGGAAAGGATAATGTACTGGGAACTCCTCAGAAGAATCTGATTTGTGATGAGGGGAGAGAGATAAAAGCTCATTTAGGAACGACATGAACATGCTGCGTAGGTAGCTGTTTAGCAGTAAATATCTCCACTGAGATTAAGAAAAGCAGTAGCTTAATAAATTAAGTACTTCCTGGTATGGTTACTGTACTGGTAACTCCCCAAAAGAATCTGGATTGTGGTGAGGGAACAGAGAAAAAAGCTCATTTAGGACCTGCACTTACGAAAGGGGTAGGCAGCTGTATATCAGGGAGTAAACCTTCTGAGAATATAAACAGCTGGCGCTTGTTAAGGTAATTACACAGGGAAAGGATAATGTACTGGGAACTCCTCAGAAGAATCTGATTCATGGTGAGGGGAGAGAGATAAAAACTCATTTAGGAACGACATGAACATGCTGCGTAGGTAGCTGTTTATCAGTAAATATCTCCAGTGAGATTAAGAAAAGCAGTAGCTTAATAAATTAAGTACTTCCTGGTATTGTTACAATACTGGTAACTCCCCAAAAGAATCTGGATTGTGGTGAGGGAACAGAGAAAAAAGCTCATTTAGGACCTGCACTTACGAAGGGTTTGGCAGCTGTATATCAGGGAGTAAACCTTCTGAGAATAGAAACAGCTGGAGCTTGTTAAGGTAATTACACAGGGAAAGGATAATGTACTGGGAACTCCTCAGAAGAATCTGATTTGTGGTGAGGGGAGAGAGATAAAAGCTTATTTAAGAACGACATGAACATGCTGCGTAGGTAGCTGTTTATCAGTAAATTATTCCACTGAGATTTAGAAAAGCAGTAGCTTAATAAATTAAGTACTTCCTGGTATGGTTACTGTACTGGTAACTCCCCAAAAGAATCTGGATTGTGGTGAGGGAACAGAGAAAAAAGCTCATTTAGGACCTGCACTTACGAAGGGGTTAGGCAGGTGTATATCAGGGAGTAAACCTTCTGAGAATAAAAACAGCTGGAGCTTGTTAGGGTAATTACACAGGGGAAAGTATAATGTACTGGGAACTCCTCATAAGAATCTGATTTGTGGTGAGGGGAGAGAGATAAAAGCTCATTTGGGAACGACATGAACAAGCTGCGTACGTAGCTGTTTATCAATAAATATCTCCACTGAGATTAAGAAAAGCAGTAGGTTAATAAATTAAGTACTTCCTGGTATGGTTCCTGTACTGGTAACTCCCCAAAAGAATCTGGATTGTGGTGAGGGAACAGAGAAAAAAGCTCATTTAGGACCTGCACTTACGAAGGGGGTAGGCAGCTGTATATCAGGGAGTAAACCTTCTGAGAATAAAAACAGCTGGAGCTTGTTAATGTAATTACACAGGGGAAAGGATAATGTACTGGGAACTCCTCAGAAGAATCTGATTTGTGGTGAGGGGAGAGAGATAAAAGCTCATTTAGGAACGACATGAACATGCTGCGTAGGTAGGTGTTTATCAGTAAATATCTCCACTGAGATTAAGAAAAGCAGTAGCTTAATAAATTAAGTACTTCCTGGTATGGTTACTGTACTAGTAACTCCCCAAAAGAATCTGGATTTTGGTGAGGGAACAGCAAAAAAAGCTCATTTAGGACCTGCACTTACGAAGGGGGTAGGCAGCTGTATATCAGGGAGTAAACCTTCTGAGAATAAAAACAGCTGGAGCTTTTAAGGTAATTACACAGGGGAAAGGATAATGTACTGGGAACTCCTCAGAAGAATCTGATTTGTGGTGAGGGGAGAGGGATAAAAGCTCATTTAGGAACGACATAAACATGCTGCGTAGGTAGCTGTTTATCAGGAAATATCTCCACTGAGATTAAGAGAAGCAGTATCTTAAAAAATTAAGTACTTCCTGGTATGGTTACTGTACTGGTAACTCCCCAAAAGAATCTGGATTGTGGTGAGGGAACAGATAAAAAAGCTCATTTAGGACCTGCACTTACGAAGGGGGTAGGCAGCTGTATATCAGGGAGTAAACCTTCTGAGAATAAAAACAGCTGTAGCTTGTTAAGGTAATTACACAGGGGAAAGGATAATGTACTGGGAACTCCTCAGAAGAATCTGATTTGTGGTGAGGGGGAGAGACAAAAGCTCATTTAGGAACGACATGAACATGCTGTCTCCACTGAGATTAAGAAAAGCAGTAGCTTAATAAATTAAGTACTTCCTGGTATGGTTACTGTACTGGTAACTCCCCAAAAGAATCTGGATTGTGGTGAGGGAACAGAGAAAATAGCTCATTTAGGACCTGCACTTACGAAGGGGGTAGGCAGCTGTATATCAGGGAGTAAACCTTCTGAGAATAAAAACATCTGGAGCTTGTTAAGGTAATTACACAGGGGAAAGGATAATGTACTGGGAACTCCTCAGAAGAATCTGATTTGTGGTGAGGGGAGAGAGATAAAAGCTCATTAGGACCGACATGAACATGCTGCGTAAGTAGCTGTTTATCAGTAAATATCTCCACTGAGATTAAGAAAAGGAGTAGCTTAATAAATTAAGTACTTCCTGGTATGGTTACTGTACTGGTAACTCCCCAAAAGAATCTGGATTGTGGTGAGGGAACAGAGAAAAAAGCTCATTTAGGACCTGCACTTACGAAGGGGGTAGGCAGCTGTATAATCAGGGAGTAAACCTTCTGAGAATAAAAACAGCTGTAGCTTGTTAAGGTAATTACACAGGGGAAAGGATAATGTACTGGGAACTCCTCAGAAGAATCTGATTTGTGGTGAGGGGAGAGAGACAAAAGCTCATTTAGGAACGACATGAACATGCTGTCTCCACTGAGATTAAGAAAAGCAGTAGCTTAATAAATTAAGTACTTCCTGGTATGGTTACTGTACTGGTAACTCCCCAAAAGAATCTGGATTGTGGTGAGGGAACAGAGAGAAAAGCTCATTTAGGACCTTCACTTACGAAGGAATTAGGCAGTTGTATATCAGGGAGTAAACCTTCTGAGAATAAAAACAGCTGGAGCTTGTTAAGGTAATTACACAGGGGAAAGGATAATGTACTGGGAACTCCTCAGAAGAATCTGATTTGTGGTGAGGGGAGAGAGATAAAAGCTCATTAAGGAACGACATGAACATCCTGCGTAGGTAGCTGTTTATCAGTAAATATCTCCACTGAGATTAAGAAAAGCAGTAGCTTAATAAATTAAGTACTTCCTGGTATGGTTACTGTACTGGTAACTCCGCAAAATAATCTGGATTGTGGTGAGGGAACAGAGAAAAAAGCTCATTTACGACCTGCACTTACGAAGGGGGTAGGCAGCTGTATATCAGGGAGTAAACCTTCTGAGAATAGAAACAGCTGGAGCTTGTTAAGGTAATTACACAGGGGAAAGGATAAAGTATTGGGAACTCCTCAGAAGAATCTGATTTGTGGTGAGGGGAGAGAGATAAAAGCTCATTTATGAACGACATGAACATGCTGCGTGGGTAGCTGTTTGTCAGTAAATATCTCCACTGAGATTAAGAAAAGCAGTAGCTTAATAAATTAAGTACTTCCTGGTAATGGTTACTGTACTGGTAACTCCCCAAAAGAATCTGGATTGTGGTGAGGGAACAGAGAAAAATCTCATTTAGGACCTGCACTTACGAAGGGGGTAGGCAGCTGTATATCAGGGAGTAAACCTTCTGAGAATAAAAACAGCTGGAGCTTCTTAAGGTAATTACACAGGGGAAAGGATAATGTACTGGGAACTCCTCAGAAGAATCTGATTTGTGGTGAGGGGAGAGAGATAAAAGCTCATTTAGGAACGACATGAACATGCTGCGTAGGTAGCTGTTTATCAGTAAATATCTCCACTGAGATTAAGAAGAGCAGTAGCTTAATAAATTAAGTACTTCCTGGTATGGTTACTGTACTGGTAACTCCCCAAAAGAATCTGGATTGTTGTTAGGG
The DNA here is from genome assembly GCF_023159225.1 of Perognathus longimembris pacificus. NCBI lineage: Eukaryota > Metazoa > Chordata > Mammalia > Rodentia > Heteromyidae > Perognathus > Perognathus longimembris. The sequence continues at coordinate 7,024 of NW_025961367.1, read as the reverse complement.
AACAGAGAAAAAAGCTCATTTAGGACCTGCACTTACGAAGGGGGTAGGCAGCTGTATATCAGGGAGTAAACCTTCTGAGAATAAAAACAGCTGGAGCTCGTTAAGGTAATTACACAGGGGAAAGGATAATGTACTGGGAACTCCTCAGAAGAATCTGATTTGTGGTGAGGGGAGAGAGATAAAAGCTCATTTAGGAACCACATGAACATGCTGCGCAGGTAGCTGTTTATCAGTAAATATCTCCACTGAGATTAAGAAAAGCAGTAGCTTAATAAATTAAGTACTTCCTTGTATGGTTACTGTACTGGTAACTCCCCAAAAGAATCTGGATTGTGGTGAGGGAACAGAGAAAAAAGCTCATTTAGTACCTGCACTTACGAAGTTGGTAGGCAGCTGTATATCAGGGAGTAAACCTTCTGAGAATAAAAACAGCTGGAGCTTGTTAATGTAATTACACAGGGGAAAGGATAATGTACTGGAACTCCTCAGAAGAATCTGATTTGTGGTGAGGGGAGAGAGATAAAAGCTCATTTAGGAACGACATGAACATGCTGCGTAGGTAGCTGTTTATCAGTAAAAGTCTCCACTGAGATTAAGAAAAGCAGTAGCTTAATAAATTAAGTACTTCCTGGTATGGTTTCTGTACTGGTACCTCCCCAAAAGGATCTGGATTGTGGTGAGGGAACAGAGAAAATAGCTCATTTAGGACCTGCACTTACGAAGGGGGTAGGCAGCTGTATATCAGGGAGTAAACCTTCTGAGAATAAAAACAGCTGGAGCTTGTTAAGGTAATTACACAGGGAAAGGATAATGTACTGGGAACTCCTCAGAAGAATCTGATTTGTGGTGAGGGGAGAGAGATAAAAGCTCATTTAGGACCGACATGAACATGCTGCGTAAATAGCTGTTTATCAGTAAATATCTCCACTGAGATTAAGAAAAGGAGTAGCTTAATAAATTAAGTACTTCCTGGTATGGTTACTGTACTGGTAACTCCCCAAAAGAATCTGGATTCTGGTGAGGGAACAGAGAAAAAAGCTCATTTAGGACCTGCACTTACGAAGGGGGTAGGCAGCTGTATATCAGGGAGTAAACCTTCTGAGAATAAAAACAGCTGTAGCTTGTTAAGGTAATTACACAGGGGAAAGGATAATGTACTGGGAACTCCTCAGAAGAATCTGATTTGTGGTGAGGGGAGAGAGACAAAAGCTCATTTAGGAACGACATGAACATGCTGTCTCCACTGAGATTAAGAAAAGCAGTAGCTTAATAAATTAAGTACTTCCTGGTATGGTTACTGTACTGGTAACTCCCCAAAAGAATCTGGATTGTGGTGAGGGAACAGAGAAAATAGCTCATTTAGGACCTGCACTTACGAAGGGGGTAGGCAGCTGTATATCAGGGAGTAAACCTTCTGAGAATAAAAACAGCTGGAGCTTGTTAAGGTAATTACACAGGGGAAAGGATAATGTACTGGGAACTCCTCAGAAGAATCTGATTTGTGGTGAGGGAGAGAGATAAAAGCTCATTTAGGACCGACATGAACATGCTGCGTAAGTAGCTGTTTATCAGTAAATATCTCCACTGAGATTAAGAAAAGGAGTAGCTTAATAAATTAAGTACTTCCTGGTATGGTTACTGTACTGGTAACTCCCCAAAAGAATCTGGATTGTGGTGAGGGAACAGAGAAAAAAGCACATTTAGGACCTGCACTTACGAAGGGGGTAGGCAGCTGTATATCAGGGAGTAAACCTTCTGAGAATAAAAACAGCTGTAGCTTGTTAAGGTCATTACACAGGGGAAAGGATAATGTACTGGGAACTCCTCAGAAGAATCTGATTTGTGGTGAGGGGAGAGAGACAAAAGCTCATTTAGGAACGACATGAACATGCTGTCTCCACTGAGATTAAGAAAAGCAGTAGCTTAATAAATTAAGTACTTCCTGGTATGGTTACTGTACTGGTAACTCCCCAAAAGAATCTGGATTGTGGTGAGGGAACAGAGAGAAAAGCTCATTTAGGACCTTCACTTACGAAGGAATTAGGCAGTTGTATATCAGGGAGTAAACCTTCTGAGAATAAAAACAGCTGGAGCTTGTTAAGGTAATTACACAGGGGAAAGGATAATGTACTGGGAACTCCTCAGAAGAATCTGATTTGTGGTGAGGGGAGAGAGATAAAAGCTCATTAAGGAACGACATGAACATCCTGCGTAGGTAGCTGTTTATCAGTAAATATCTCCACTGAGATTAAGAAAAGCAGTAGCTTAATAAATTAAGTACTTCCTGGTATGGTTACTGTACTGGTAACTCCGCAAAATAATCTGAATTGTGGTGAGGGAACAGAGAAAAAAGCTCATTTGGTACCTGCACTTACGAAGTTGGTAGGCAGCTGTATATCAGGGAGTAAACCTTCTGAGAATAAAAACAGCTGGAGCTTGTTAATGTAATTACACAGGGGAAAGGATAATGTACTGGGAACTCCTCAGAAGAATCTGATTTGTGGTGAGGGGAGAGAGATAAAAGCTCATTTAGGAACGACATGAACATGCTGCGTAGGTAGCTGTTTATCAGTAAAAGTCTCCACTGAGATTAAGAAAAGCAGTAGCTTAATAAATTAAGTACTTCCTGGTATGGTTACTGTACTGGTACCTCCCCAAAAGGATCTGGATTGTGGTGAGGGAACAGAGAAAATAGCTCATTTATGACCTGCACTTACGAAGGGGGTAGGCAGCTGTATATCAGGGAGTAAACCTTCTGAGAATAAAAACAGCTGGAGCTTGTTAAGGTAATTACACAGGGGAAAGGATAATGTACTGGGAACTCCTCAGAAGAATCTGATTTGTGGTGAGGGGAGAGAGATAAAAGCTCATTTAGGACCGATATGAACATGCTGCGTAAGTAGCTGTTTATCAGTAAATATCTCCACTGAGATTAAGAAAAGGAGTAGCTTAATAAATTAAGTACTTCCTGGTATGGTTACTGTACTGGTAACTCCCCAAAAGAATCTGGATTCTGGTGAGGGAACAGAGAAAAAAGCTCTTTTAGGACCTGCACTTACGAAGGGGGTAGGCAGCTGTATATCAGGGAGTAAACCTTCTGAGAATAAAAACAGCTGTAGCTTGTTAAGGTAATTACACAGGGGAAAGGATAATGTACTGGGAACTCCTCAGAAGAATCTGATTTGTGGTGAGGGGAGAGAGACAAAAGCTCATTTAGGAACGACATGAACATGCTGTCTCCACTGAGATTAAGAAAAGCAGTAGCTTAATAAATTAAGTACTTCCTGGTATGGTTACTGTACTGGTAACTCCCCATAAGAATCTGGATTGTGGTGAGGGAACAAAGAAAAAAGCTCATTTAGGACCTGCACTTACGAAGGGGGTAGGCAGCTGTATATCAGGTTGTAAACCTTCTGAGAATAAAAACAGCTGGAGCTTGTTAAGGTAATTACACAGGGGAAAGGGTAATGTACTGGGAAATCGTCAGAAGAATCTGATTTGTGGTGAGGGGAGAAAGATAAAAGCTCATTTAGGAACGACATGAACATGCTGCGAACGTAGCTGTTTATCAGTAAATATCTCCACTGAGATTAAGAAAAGCAGTAGCTTAATAAATTAAGTACTTCCTGGTATGGTTACTGTACTGGTAACTCCCCAAAAGAATCTGGATTGTGGTGAGGGAACAGAGAAAAAAGCTCATTTAGGACCTGCACGTACGAAGGGGGTAGGCAGCAGTATATCAGGGAGTAAACCTTCTGAGAATAAAAACAGCTGGAGCTTGTTAAGGTAATTACACAGGGGAAAGGATAATGTACTGGGAATTCCTCAGAAGAATTTGATTTGTGGTGAGTGGAGAGAGATAAAAGCTCATTTAGGAACGACATGAACATGCTGCGTAGGTAGCTGTTTATCAGTGAATATCTCCACTGAGATTAAGAAAAGCAGTAGCTTAATGAATTAAGTACTTCCTGGTGTGGTTACTGTACTGGTAACTCCCCAAAAGAATCTGGATTGTGGTGAGGGAACAGAGAAAAAAGCTCATTTAGGACCTGCACTTACGAAGGGGGTAGGCAGCTGTATATCAGGGAGTAAACCTTCTGAGAATAAAAGCAGCTGGAGCTTGTTAAGGTAATTACACAGGGGAAAGGATAATGTACTGGGAACTCCTCAGAAGAATCTGATTTGTGGTGAGGGGAGAGAGATAAAAGCTCATTTAGGAACGATATGAACATGCTGCGTAGGTAGCTGTTTATCAGTAAATATCTCCACTGAGATTAAGGAAAGCATTAGCTTAATAAATTAAGTACTTCCTGGTATGGTTACTGTACTGGTAACTCCCCAAAAGAATCTGGATTGTGGTGAGGGAACAGAGAAAAAAGCTCATTTAGGACCTGCACTTACGAAGGTGGTAGGCCGCATTATATCAGGGAGTAAACCTTCTGAGAATAAAAACAGCTGGAGCTTGTTAAGGTAATAACACAGGGGAAAGGATAATGTACTGGGAACTCCTCAGAAGAATTTGATTTGTGGTGAGTGGAGAGAGATAAAAGCTCATTTAGGAACGACATGAACATGCTGCCTATGTAGCTGTTTATCAGTAAATATCTCCACTGAGATTATGAAAAGCAGTAGCTTAATAAATTAAGTAACTCGTGGTATGGTTACTGTACTGGTAACTCCCCAAAAGAATCTGGATTGTGGTGAGGGAACAGAGAAAAAAGCTCATTTAGGAACTGCACTTACGAAGGTGGTAGGCAGCTGTATATCAGGGAGTAAACCTTCTGAGAATAAAAACAGCTGGACCTTGTTAAGGTAATTACACAGGGGAAAGGGTAATGTACTGGGAACTCCTCAGAAGAATCTGATTTGTGGTGAGGGGAGATAGACAAAAGCTCATTTAGGAACGACATGAACATGCTGTCTCCACTGAGATTAAGAAAAGCAGTAGCTTAATAAATTAAGTACTTCCTGGTATGGTTACTGTACTGGTAACTCCCCAAAAGAATCTGGATTGTGGTGAGGGAACAAAGAAAAAAGCTCATTTAGGACCTGCACTTACGAAGGGGGTAGGCAGCTGTATATCAGGTTGTAAAACTTCTGAGAATAAAAACAGCTGGAGCTTGTTAAGGTAATTACACAGGGGAAAGGGTAATGTACTGGGAAATCCTCAGAAGAATCTGATTTGTGGTGAGGGGAGAAAGATAAAAGCTCATTTAGGAACGACATGAACATGCTGCGCAGGTAGCTGTTTATCAGTAAATATCTCCACTGAGATTAAGAAAAGCAGTAGCTTAATAAATTAAGTACTTCCTGGTATGGTTTCTGTACTGGTACCCTCCCCAAAAGGATCTGGATTGTGGTGAGGGAACAGAGAAAATAGCTCATTTAGGACCTGCACTTACGAAGGGGGTAGGCAGCTGTATATCAGGGAGTAAACCTTCTGAGAATAAAAACAGCTGGAGCTTGTTAAGGTAATTACACAGGGGAAAGGATAATGTACTGGGAACTCCTCAGAAGAATCTGATTTGTGGTGAGGGGAGAGAGATAAAAGCTCATTTAGGACCGACATGAACATGCTGCGTAAATAGCTGTTTATCAGTAAATATCTCCACTGAGATTAAGAAAAGGAGTAGCTTAATAAATTAAGTACTTCCTGGTATGGTTACTGTACTGGTAACTCCCCAAAAGAATCTGGATTGTGGTGAGGGAACAGAGAAAAAAGCTCATTTAGGACCTGCACTTACGAAGGGGGTAGGCAGCTGTATATCAGGGAGTAAACCTTCTGAGAATAAAAACAGCTGTAGCTTGTTAAGGTAATTACACAGGGGAAAGGATAATGTACTGGGAACTCCTCAGAAGAATCTGATTTGTGGTGAGGGGAGAGAGACAAAAGCTCATTTAGGAACGACATGAACATGCTGTCTCCACTGAGATTAAGAAAAGCAGTAGCTTAATAAATTAAGTACTTCCTGGTATGGTTACTGTACTGGTAACTCCCCAAAAGAATCTGGATTGTGGTGAGGGAACAGAGAAAATAGCTCATTTAGGACCTGCACTTACGAAGGGGGTAGGCAGCTGTATATCAGGGAGTAAACCTTCTGAGAATAAAAACAGCTGGAGCTTGTTAAGGTAATTACACAGGGGAAAGGATAATGTACTGGGAACTCCTCAGAAGAATCTGATTTGTGGTGAGGGGAGAGAGATAAAAGCTCATTTAGGACCGACATGAACATGCTGCGTAAGTAGCTGTTTATCAGTAAATATCTCCACTGAGATTAAGAAAAGGAGTAGCTTAATAAATTAAGTACTTCCTGGTATGGTTACTGTACTGGTAACTCCCCAAAAGAATCTGGATTGTGGTGAGGGAACAGAGAAAAAAGCACATTTAGGACCTGCACTTACGAAGGGGTAGGCAGCTGTATATCAGGGAGTAAACCTTCTGAGAATAAAAACAGCTGTAGCTTGGTAAGGTCATTACACAGGGGAAAGGATAATGTACTGGGAACTCCTCAGAAGAATCTGATTTGTGGTGAGGGGAGAGAGACAAAAGCTCATTTAGGAACGACATGAACATGCTGTCTCCACTGAGATTAAGAAAAGCAGTAGCTTAATAAATTAAGTACTTCCTGGTATGGTTACTGTACTGGTAACTCCCCAAAAGAATCTGGATTGTGGTGAGGGAACAGAGAGAAAAGCTCATTTAGGACCTTCACTTACGAAGGAATTAGGCAGTTGTATATCAGGGAGTAAACCTTCTGAGAATAAAAACAGCTGGAGCTTGTTAAGGTAATTACACAGGGGAAAGGATAATGTACTGGGAACTCCTCAGAAGAATCTGATTTGTGGTGAGGGGAGAGAGATAAAAGCTCATTAAGGAACGACATGAACATCCTGCGTAGGTAGCTGTTTATCAGTAAATATCTCCACTGAGATTAAGAAAAGCAGTAGCTTAATAAATTAAGTACTTCCTGGTATGGTTACTGTACTGGTAACTCCGCAAAATAATCTGGATTGTGGTGAGGGA
>NW_025961366.1:0-21841 GCF_023159225.1 Perognathus longimembris pacificus | reverse complement strand
CAAGCAAACACAAACAGCACAGCACGATGCGTATTTTTTTTAAAATTGACAAAATAAATCAAAAATAAATCAAAAATAAAAATAAGTGGAAACGGCGAGAGTGCGTGAGGGCACACAGGAGCAAAGATAAGCAGCGCAGCTTGATGTGTTGTAAAAAAAAATAATAAATAGACAACTGGTCGACCTCATTAGAAATAAAAACCCAAAGATAGATAGACAAACAAACAAACACATAAAGTGGAGAGAAGGGCAGTGCGGGCAGGAGCAAAGGTAAACAGCAGACAGACCTGAATGCTTATCTTTACAAGGTCGACCTCAGAACTTTGTTCAGTTTGTCTCGGTGACGGATAATGAAGGAAGGGCAGGCAACTGGTCTACTTCATTTAAATAAACAAATAAAAAATAAGATAAACTCTCAGGAATAGATAAATAGATAACAAAAACATTGTAAAGTGGAGAAAGCGAGAGCGCGCGAATGCACTCAAGCAAACACAAACAGCACAGCACGATGCGTATTTTTTTTTAAATTGACAAAATAAATCAAAAATAAATAAAAAAAAAATAAGTGGAAAAGGCGAGAGTGTGCGAGCACACAGCAGCAAAGACAAGCAGCGCAGCTTGATGCGTAGTAAAAAAAATAATAAATAGACAACTGGTCGACCTCATTAGAAATAAAAACCCAAAAGATTAGATAGACAAACAAACAAACACATAAATGTGGAGAGAAGGGCAGTGGGCGCAGGAGCCAAGGTTAGCAGCAGACAGACCTGAATCCTTATCTTACAAGGTCGACCTCAGAATTTTGTTCAGTTTGTCTCGGTGACGGATAATGGAAGGAAGGGCAGGCAACTGGTCGACTTCATTTAAATAAACAAATAAAAAATAAGATAAACTCTCAGGAATAGATAAATAATAACAAATAAATTGTAAAGTGGAGAAAGCGAGAGCACGCGAATGCACTCAAGCAAACACAAACAGCACAGCACGATGCGTATTTTTATTTTTAAAGTGACAAAATAAAATAAAAAATAAAAATAAGTGGAAAAGGCGAGAGTGCGCGAGCACACAGGAGCAAAGACAAGCAGCGCAGCTTGATGCGTAGTAAAAAAAATAATAAATAGACAACTGGTCGACCTCATTAGAAATAAAAACCCAAAAGATTAGATAGACAAACAAACAAACACATAAATGTGGAGAGAAGGGCAGTGCGCGCAGGAGCAAAGGTAAACAGCAGACAGACCTGAATCCTTATCTTTACAAGGTCGACCTCAGAACTTTGTTCAGATTGTCTCGGTTACGGATAATGGAAGGAAGGCAGGCAACTGGTCGACTTCATTTAAATAAACAAATAAAAAATAAGATAAACTCTCAGGAATAGATAATAATAACAAAAAAATTGTAAAGTGGAGAAAGCGAGAAGAGCGCGAATGCACTCTAGCAACACAAACAGCACAGCACGATGCGTATTTTTTTTTTAAATTGACAAAATAAATCAAAAATAAATCAAAAAAAAAATAAGTGGAAAAGGCGAGAGTGCGCGAGCACACAGCAGCAAAGACAAGCAGCGCAGCTTGATGCGTAGTAAAAAAAATAATAAATAGACAACTGGTCGACCTCTTTAGAAATAAAACCCCAAAAGATTAGATAGACAAACAAACAAACACATAAATGTGGAGAGAAGGGCTGTGCGCGCAGGAGCAAATGTAAACAGCAGACAGACCTGAATCCTTATCTTTACAAGGTCGACCTCAGAACTTTGTTCAGTTTGTCTCGGTGACGGATAATGGAAGGAAGGGTAGGCAAGCTGGTCGACTTCATTTAAATAAACAATAAAAAATAAGATAAATCTCAGGAATAGATAAATAATAACAAAAAATTGTAAAGTGGAGAAAGCGAGAGCGCGCGAATGCACTAAAGCAAACACAAACAGCACAGCACGATGTGTATTTTTTTTAAATTGACAAAATGAAAAATAAATCAAAATAAAAATAAGTGGAAAAGGCGAGAGTGCGCGAGCACACAAGAGCAAAGACAAGCAGCGCAGCTTGATGCGTAGTAAAAAAAATAATAAATAGACAACTGGTCGACCTCATTAGAAATAAAAACCCAAAAGATTCGAAGACAAACAAACAAACACATAAATGTGAGAGGAAGGGCAGGGCGCGAAGGAGCAAAGGTAAACAGCAGACAGACCTGAATCCTTATCTTTACAAGGTCGACCTCAGAACTTTGTTCAGTTTGTCTCGGTGACGGATAATGGAAGGAAGGGCAGGCAACTGGTCGACTTCATTTAAATAAACAAATAAAAAATAAGATAAACTCTCAGGAATAGATAAATAATAACAAAAAATTGTAAAAGTGGAGAAAGCGAGACCGCGCGATTGCACTCAAGCAAACACAAACAGCACAGCACGATGCGTATTTTTTTTTAAATTGACAAAATAAATCAAAAATGAATCAAAAATAAAAATAAGTGGAAAAGGCGAAGTGCGCGTAGCACACAGGAGCAAAGACAAGCAGCGCAGCTTGATGCGTAAGTAAAAAAATAATAAATAGACAAACTGTCGACCTCATTAGAAATAAAAACCCAAAAGACTTACATAGACAAACAAACAAACACATAAATGTGGAGAGAAGGCCAGTGCACGCAGGAGCCAAAGGTAAACAGCAGACAGACCTGAATCCTTATCTTTACAAGGTCGACCTCAGAAACTTTGTTCAGTTTGTCTCGATGACGGATAATGGAAGGAAGGGCTGGCAACTGGTCGACTTCATTTAAATAAACAAATAAATAATAAGATAAACTCTCAGGAATAGATAAATAATAACAAAAAAATTGTAAAGTGGAGAAAGCGAGAGCGCGCGAATGCACTCAAGCAAACACAAACAGCACAGCACGATGCCTATTTTTTTTTAAATTGACAAAATAAATCAAAAATAAATCAAAAATAAAAATAAGTGGAAAGGCGAGAGTGCGTGAGCACACAGAGCAAAGAGAAGCAGTGCAGCTTGATGCGTAGTAAAAAAATAATAAATAGACAACTGGTCGAACTCATTAGAATAAAAACCCAAAGATTTAGATAGACAAACAAACAAACACATAAATGTGGAGAGAAGGGCAGTGCGCGCAGGAGCAAATGTAAACAGCAGACAGACCTGAATCCTTATCTTTACAAGGTCGACCTCAGAACTTTGTTCAGTTTGTCTCGATGACGGATAATGGAAGGAAAGGGCTGGCAACTGGTCGACTTCATTTAAATAAACAAATAAATAATAAGATAAACTCTCAGGAATAGATAAATAATAACAAAAAAGTTGTAAAGTGGAGAAAGCGAGAGCGCGCGAATGCACTCAAGCAAACACAAACAGCACAGCACGATGCGTATTTTTTTTTAAAATTGACAAAATAAATCAAAAATAAATCAAAAATAAAAATAAGTGGAAAGGGCGAGATTGTGCGCGAGCACACAGGAGCAAAGACAAGCAGTGCAGCTTGATGCGTAGTAAAAAAAATAATAAATAGACAACTGGTCGACCTGATTAGAAATAAAAACCAAAAGATTAGATAGACAAACAAACCAAACACATAAATGTGGAGAGAAGGGCAGTGCGCGCAGGAGCAAAAGGTAAACAGCAGACAGACCTGAATCCTTATCTTTACAAGGTCGACCTCAGAATTTTGTTCAGTTTGTCTCGGTGAAGGATAATGGAAGGAAGGGTAGGCAACTGGTCGACTTCATTTAAATAAACAAATAAAAAATAAGATAAACTCTCAGGAATAGATAAATAATAACAAAAAAATTGTAAAGTGGAGAAAGCGAGAGCGCGCAAATGCACTCAAGCAAACACAAACAGCACAGCACGATGCGTATTTTTTTTTAAATTGACAAAATAAATGAAAAATAAATCAAAATAAAAATAAGTGGAAAAGGCGAGAGTGCGCGAGCACACAGGAGCAAAGACAAGCAGCGCAGCTTGATGCGTAGTAAAGAAAATAATAAATAGACAACTGGTCGACCTCATTAGAAATAAAAACCCAAAAGATTAGATAGACAAACAAACAAACACATAATGTGGAGAGAAGGGCAGTGCGCGCAGGAGCAAAGGTAAACAGCAGACAGACCTGAATCCTTATCTTTACAAGGTCGACCTCAGAACTGTGTTCAGTTTGTCTCGGTGACGGATAATGGAAGGAAGGGCAGGCAAGTGGTCGACTTCATTTAAATAAACAAATAAAAAATAAGATAAACTCTCAGGAATAGATAAATAATAACAAAAAAATTGTAAAGTGGAGAAAGCGAGAGCGCGCGAATGCACTCAAGCAAACACAAACAGCACAGCACGATGAGTATTTTTTTTTAAATTGACAAAATAAATCAAAAATAAATCAAAAATAAAATTAAGTGGAAAAGGCGAGATTGCGTGAGCACACAGGAGTAAAGACAAGCAGCGCAGCTTGATGCGTAGTAAAAAAAAATAATAAATAGACAACTGGTCGACCTCATTAGAAATAAAAACCCAAAAGATTAGATAGACAAACAAACAAACACATTAATGTGGAGAGAAGGGCAGTGCGCGCAGGAGCAAAGGTAAACAGCACAGACAGACATGAATCCTTATCTTTACAAGGTCGACCTCAGAACTTTGGTCAGTTTGTCTCGGTGACGGATAATGGAAGGAAGGGCAGGCAACTGGTCGATTTCATTTAAATAAACAAATAAAAAAATAAGATAAACTCTCAGGAATAGATAAATAATAAACAAAAATATTGTAAAGTGGAGAAAGCGAGAGCGCGCGAATGCACTCAAGCAAACACAAACAGCACAGCACGATGCGTATTTTTTTTTAAATTGACAAAATAAATCAAAAATAAATCAAAAATATAAATAAGTGGAAAAGGCGAGAGTGCGCGAGCACACAGGAGCAAAGACAAGCAGCGCAGCTTGATGCGTAGTAAAAAAAAATAATAAATAGACAACTGGTCGACCTCATTACAAATAAAAACCCAAAAGATTAGATAGACAAACAAACAAACACATAAGTGTGGAGAGAAAGGCAGTGCGCGCAGGAGCAAAGGTAAACAGCAGACAGACCTGAATCCTTATCTTTACAAGGTCGACCTCAGAACTTTGTTCAGTTTGTCTCAGTGACGGATAATGGAAGGAATGGCAGGCAACTGGTCGACTTCATTTAAATAAACAAATAAAAAATAAGATAAACTCTCAGGAATAGATAAATAATAACTAAAATTGTAAAGTGGAGAAAGCGAGAGCGCGCGAATGCACTCAAGCAAACACAAACAGCACAGCACGATGCGTATTTTTTTTTAAATTGACAAAATAAATCAAAAATAAATCAAAAATAAAAATAAGTGGAAAAGGGCGAGTGTGCGCGAGCACACAGGAGCAAAGACAAGCAGCGGAGCTTGATGCGTAGTAAAAAAAATAATAAATAGACAACTGGTCGACCTCATTAGAAATAAAAACCCAAAAGATTAGATAGACAAACAAACAAACACATAAATGTGGAGAGAAGGGCAGTGCGCGCAGGAGCAAAGGTAAACAGCAGACAGACCTGAATCCTTATCTTTACAAGGTCGACCTCAGAACTTCGTTCAGTTTGTCTCGGTGACGGATAATGGAAGGAAGGGTAGGCAACTGGTCGACTTCATTTAAATAAACAAATAAAAAATAAGATAAACTCTCAGGAATAGATAAATAATAACAAAAAAATTGTGAATTGGAGAAAGCGAGAGCGCGCGAATGCACTCAAGCAAACACAAACAGCACAGCACGATGCGTATTTTTTTTAAATTGACAAAATAAATCCAAAATAAATCAAAAATAAAAATAAGTGCAAAAGGCGAGAGTGCGTGAGCACACAGGAGCAAAGACAAGCAGCGCAGCTTGATGCGTAGTAAAAAAAATAATAAATAGACAACTGGTCGACCTCATTAGAAATAAAAACCCAAAAGATTAGATAGACAAACAAACAAACAAACACATAAATGTGGAGAGAAGGGCCGGGCGCGCAGGAGCAAAGGTAAACAGCAGACAGACCTGAATCCTTATCTTTACAAGGTCGACCTCAGAACTTTGTTCAGTTTGTCTCAGTGACGGATAATGGAAGGAAGAGCAGGCAACTGGTCGACTTCATTTAAATAAACAAATAAAAAATAAGATAAACTCTCAGGAATAGATAAATAATAACAAAAAAAATTGTAAAGTGGAGAAAGCGAGAGCGCGCGAATGCACTCAAGCAAACACAAACAGTACAGCACGATGCGTATTTTTTTTTAAATTTACAAAATAAATCCAAAATAAATCAAAAATAAAAATAAGTGGAAAAGGAGAGAGTGCGCGAGCACACAGGAGCAAAGACAAGCAGCGCAGCTTGATGCGTAGTAAAAAAAATAATAAATAGACAACTGGTCGACCTCATTAGAAATAAAAACCCAAAAGATTAGATAGACAAACAAACAAACACATAAATGTGGAGAGAAGGGCAGTGCGCGCAGGAGCAAAGGTAAACAACAGACAGACCTGAATCCTTATCTTTACAAGGTCGACCTCAGAACTTTGTTCAGTTTGTCTCGGTGACGGATAATGGAAGGAAGGGCTGGCAACTGGTCGACTTCATTTAAATAAACAAATAAAAAATAAGATAAACTCTCAGGAATAGATAAATAATAACAAAAAAATTGTAAAGTGGAGAAAGCGAGAGCGCGCGAATGCACTCAAGCAAACACAAACAGCACAGCACGATGCGTATTTTTTTTTAAATTGACAAAATAAATCAAAAATAAATCAAAAATAAAAATAAGTGGAAAAGGCGAGAGTGCGCGAGCACACAGGAGCAAAGACAAGCAGCGCAGCTTGATGCGTAGTAAAAAAAATAATAAATAGACAACTGGTCGACCTCATTAGAAATAAAAACCCAAAAGATTAGATAGACAAACAAACAAACACATAAATGTGGAGAGAAGGGCAGTGCGCGCAGGAGCAAAGGTAAACAGCAGACAGACCTGAATCCTTATCTTTACAAGGTCTACCTCAGAACTTTGTTCAGTTTTTCTCGGTGACGGATAATGGAAGGAAGGGCAGGCAACTGGTCGACTTCATTTAAATAAACAAATAAAAAATAAGATAAACTCTCAGGAATAGATAAATAATAACAAAAAAATTGTAAAGTGGAGAAAGCGAGAGCGCGCGAATCCACTCAAGCAAACACAAACAGCACAGCACGATGCGTATTTTCTTTAAAATTGACAAAATAAATCCAAAATAAATCAAAAATAAAAATAAGTGGAAAAGGCGAGAGTGCGCGAGCACACAGGAGCAAAGACAAGCAGCGCAGCTTGATGCGTAGTAAAAAAAATAATAAATACACAACTGGTCGACCTCACTAGAAATAAAAACCCAAAAGATTAGATAGACAAACAAACACATAAATGTGGAGAGAAGGGCAGTGCGCGAAGGAGCAAAGGTACACAGCAGACAGACCTGAATCCTTATCTTTACAAGGTCGACCTCAGAACTTTGTTCAGTTTGTCTCGGTGACGGATAATGGAAGGAAGGGTAGGCAACTGGTCGACTTCATTTAAATAAACAAATAAAAAATAAGATAAACTCTCAGGAATAGATAAATAATAACAAAAAAATTGTAAAGTGGAGAAAGCGAGAGCGCGCGAATCCACTCAAGCAAACACAAACAGCACAGCACGATGCGTATTTTCTTTAAAATTGACAAAATAAATCCAAAATAAATCAAAAATAAAAATAAGTGGAAAAGGCGAGAGTGCGCGAGCACACAGGAGCAAAGACAAGCAGCGCAGCTTGATGCGTAGTAAAAAAAATAATAAATAGACAACTGGTCGACCTCATTAGAAATAAAAACCCAAAAGATTAGATAGACAAACAAACAAACCCATAAATGTGGAGAGAAGGGCAGTGCGCGCAGGAGCAAAGGTAAACAGCAGACAGACCTGAATCCTTATCTTTACAAGGTCGACCTCAGAACTTTGTTCAGTTTGTCTCGGTGACGGATAATGGAAGGAAGGGCAGGCAACTGGTCGACTTCATTTAAATAAACAAATAAAAAATAAGATAAACTCTCAGGAATAGATAAATAATAACAAAAACATTGTAAAGTGGAGAAAGCGGGAGCGCGCGAATGCACTCAAGCAAACACAAACAGCACAGCACGATGCATATTTTTTTTTAAAATTGACAAAATAAATCAAAAATAAATCAAAAATAAAAATAAGTGGAAAAGGCGAGAGTGCGCGAGCACACAGGAGCAAAGACAAGCAGCGCAGATTGATGCGTAGTAAAAAAAATAATAAATAGACAACTGGTCGACCTCATTAGAAATAAAAACCCAAAAGATTAGATAGACAAACAAACAAACACATAAATGTGGAGAGAAGGGCAGTGCGCGCAGGAGCAAAGGTAAACAGCAGACAGACCTGAATCCTTATCTTTACAAGGTCGACCTCAGAACTTTGTTCAGTTTGTCTCAGTGACGGATAATGGAAGGAATGGCAGGCAACTGGTCGACTTCATTTAAATAAACAAATAAAAAATAAGATAAACTCTCAGGAATAGATAAATAATAACTAAAATTGTAAAGTGGAGAAAGCGAGAGCGCGCGAATGCACTCAAGCAAACACAAACAGCACAGCACGATGCGTATTTTTTTTTAAATTGACAAAATAAATCCAAAATAAATCAAAAATAAAAATAAGTGGAAAAGGCGAGTGTGCGCGAGCACACAGGAGCAAAGACAAGCAGCGCAGCTTGATGCGTAGTAAAAAAAATAATAAATAGACAACTGGTCGACCTGATTAGAAATAAAAACCCAAAAGATTAGATAGACAAACAAACAAACACATAAATGTGGAGAGAAGGGCAGTGCGCGCAGGAGCAAAGGTAAACAGCAGACAGAACTGAATCCTTATCTTTACAAGGTCGAACTCAGAAGTTTGTTCAGTTTGTCTCGGTGACGGATAATGGAAGGAAGGGCAGGCAACTGGTCGACTTCATTTAAATAAACAAATAAAAAATAAGATAAACTCTCAGGAATAGATAAATGATAACAAAAAAATTGTAAAGTGGAGAAAGCGAGAGCACCCGAATGCACTCAAGCAAACACAAACAGCACAGCACGATGCGTATTTTTTTTTAAAATTGACAAAATAAATCAAAAATAAATCAAAAATAAAAATAAGTGGAAAAGGCGAGAGTGCGCGAGCACACAGGAGCAAAGACAAGCAGTGCAGCTTGATGCGTAGTAAAAAAAATAATAAATAGACAACTGGTCGACCTCATTAGAAATAAAAACCCAAAAGATTAGATAGACAAACAAACAAACACATAAATGTGGAGAGAAGGGCTGTGCGCGCAGGAGCAAATGTAAACAGCAGACAGACCTGAATCCTCATCTTTACAAGGTCGACCTCAGAACTTTGTTCAGTTTGTCTCGGTGACGGATAATGGAAGGAAGGGTAGGCAACTGGTCGACTTCATTTAAATAAAAAAATAAAAAATAAGATAAAATCTCAGGAATAGATAAATAATAACAAAAAAATTGTAAAGTGGAGAAAGCGAGAGCGCGCGAATGCACTAAAGCAAACACAAACAGCACAGCACGATGTGTATTTTTTTTAAATTGACAAAATGAAAAATAAATCAAAAATAAAAATAAGTGGAAAAGGCGAGAGTGCGCGAGCACACAAGAGCAAAGACAAGCAGCGCAGCTTGATGCGTAGTAAAAAAAATAATAAATAGACAACTGGTCGACCTCATTAGAAATAAAAACCCAAAAGATTAGATAGACAAACAAACAAACACATAAATGTGGAGAGAAGGGCAGGGCGCGAAGGAGCAAAGGTAAACAGCAGACAGACCTGAATCCTTATCTTTACAAGGTCGACCTCAGAACTTTGTTCAGTTTGTCTCGGTGACGGATAATGGAAGGAAGGGCAGGCAACTGGTCGACTTCATTTAAATAAACAAATAAAAAATAAGATAAACTCTCAGGAATAGATAAATAATAACAAAAAAATTGTAAAGTGGAGAAAGCGAGACCGCGCGATTGCACTCAAGCAAACACAAACAGCACAGCACGATGCGTATTTTTTTTTAAATTGACAAAATAAATCAAAAATGAATCAAAAATAAAAATAAGTGGAAAAGGCGAGTGCGCGAGCACACAGGAGCAAAGACAAGCAGCGCAGCTTGATGCGTAGTAAAAAAATAATAAATAGACAACTGGTCGACCTCATTAGAAATAAAAACCCAAAAGATTACATAGACAAACAAACAAACACATAAATGTGGAGAGAAGGCCAGTGCACGCAGGAGCAAAGGTAAACAGCAGACAGACCTGAATCCTTATCTTTACAAGGTCGACCTCAGAACTTTGTTCAGTTTGTCTCGATGACGGATAATGGAAGGAAGGGCTGGCAACTGGTCGACTTCATTTAAATAAACAAATAAATAATAAGATAAACTCTCAGGAATAGATAAATAATAACAAAAAAATTGTAAAGTGGAGAAAGCGAGAGCGCGCGAATGCACTCAAGCAAACACAAACAGCACAGCACGATGCCTATTTTTTTTTAAAATTGACAAAATAAATCAAAAATAAATCAAAAATAAAAATAAGTGGAAAAGGCGAGAGTGCGTGAGCACACAGGAGCAAAGAGAAGCAGTGCAGCTTGATGCGTAGTAAAAAAAATAATAAATAGACAACTGGTCGAACTCATTAGAAATAAAAACCCAAAAGATTAGATAGACAAACAAACAAACACATAAATGTGGAGAGAAGGGCAGTGCGCGCAGGAGCAAATGTAAACAGCAGACAGACCTGAATCCTTATCTTTACAAGGTCGACCTCAGAACTTTGTTCAGTTTGTCTCGATGACGGATAATGGAAGGAAGGGCTGGCAACTGGTCGACTTCATTTAAATAAACAAATAAATAATAAGATAAACTCTCAGGAATAGATAAATAATAACAAAAAAGTTGTAAAGTGGAGAAAGCGAGAGCGCGCGAATGCACTCAAGCAAACACAAACAGCACAGCACGATGCGTATTTTTTTTTAAAATTGACAAAATAAATCAAAAATAAATCAAAAATAAAAATAAGTGGAAAGGGCGAGAGTGCGCGAGCACACAGGAGCAAAGACAAGCAGTGCAGCTTGATGCGTAGTAAAAAAAATAATAAATAGACAACTGGTCGACCTGATTAGAAATAAAAACCCAAAAGATTAGATAGACAAACAAACAAACACATAAATGTGGAGAGAAGGGCAGTGCGCGCAGGAGCAAAGGTAAACAGCAGACAGACCTGAATCCTTATCTTTACAAGGTCGACCTCAGAATTTTGTTCAGTTTGTCTCGGTGAAGGATAATGGAAGGAAGGGTAGGCAACTGGTCGACTTCATTTAAATAAACAAATAAAAAATAAGATAAACTCTCAGGAATAGATAAATAATAACAAAAAAATTGTAAAGTGGAGAAAGCGAGAGCGCGCAAATGCACTCAAGCAAACACAAACAGCACAGCACGATGCGTATTTTTTTTAAATTGACAAAATAAATGAAAAATAAATCAAAATAAAAATAAGTGGAAAAGGCGAGAGTGCGCGAGCACACAGGAGCAAAGACAAGCAGCGCAGCTTGATGCGTAGTAAAGAAAATAATAAATAGACAACTGGTCGACCTCATTAGAAATAAAAACCCAAAAGATTAGATAGACAAACAAACAAACACATAAATGTGGAGAGAAGGGCAGTGCGCGCAGGAGCAAAGGTAAACAGCAGACAGACCTGAATCCTTATCTTTACAAGGTCGACCTCAGAACTGTGTTCAGTTTGTCTCGGTGACGGATAATGGAAGGAAGGGCAGGCAAGTGGTCGACTTCATTTAAATAAACAAATAAAAAATAAGATAAACTCTCAGGAATAGATAAATAATAACAAAAAAATTGTAAAGTGGAGAAAGCGAGAGCGCGCGAATGCACTCAAGCAAACACAAACAGCACAGCACGATGAGTATTTTTTTTTAAATTGACAAAATAAATCAAAAATAAATCAAAATAAAATTAAGTGGAAAAGGCGAGATTGCGTGAGCACACAGGAGTAAAGACAAGCAGCGCAGCTTGATGCGTAGTAAAAAAAATAATAAATAGACAACTGGTCGACCTCATTAGAAATAAAAACCCAAAAGATTAGATAGACAAACAAACAAACACATTAATGTGGAGAGAAGGGCAGTGCGCGCAGGAGCAAAGGTAAACAGCAGACAGACCTGAATCCTTATCTTTACAAGGTCGACCTCAGAACTTTGGTCAGTTTGTCTCGGTGACGGATAATGGAAGGAAGGGCAGGCAACTGGTCGATTTCATTTAAATAAACAAATAAAAAATAAGATAAACTCTCAGGAATAGATAAATAATAACAAAAATATTGTAAAGTGGAGAAAGCGAGAGCGCGCGAATGCACTCAAGCAAACACAAACAGCACAGCACGATGCGTATTTTTTTTAAATTGACAAAATAAATCAAAAATAAATCAAAAATATAAATAAGTGGAAAAGGCGAGAGTGCGCGAGCACACAGGAGCAAAGACAAGCAGCGCAGCTTGATGCGTAGTAAAAAAAAATAATAAATAGACAACTGGTCGACCTCATTACAAATAAAAACCCAAAAGATTAGATAGACAAACAAACAAACACATAAGTGTGGAGAGAAAGGCAGTGCGCGCAGGAGCAAAGGTAAACAGCAGACAGACCTGAATCCTTATGTTTACAAGCTCGACCTCAGAACTTTGTTCAGTTTGTCTCGGTGACGTATAATGGAAGGAAGGGTAGGCAACAGGTCGACTTCATTTAAATAAACAAATAAAAAATAAGATAAACTCTCAGGAATAGATAAATAATAACAAAAAATTGTAAAGTGGAGAAAGCGAGAGCGCGCGAATGCACTCAAGCAAACACAAACAGCACAGCACGATGCGTTTTTTTTTTTAAATTGACAAAATAAATCAAAAATAAATCAAAAATAAAAATAAGTGGAAAAGGCGAGAGTGCGCAGGCACACAGGAGCAAAGACAAGCAGCGCAGCTTGATGCGTAGTAAAGCAAATAATAAATAGACAACTGGTCGACCTCATTAGAAATAAAAACCCAAAAGATTAGATAGACAAACAAACAAACACATAAATGTGGAGAGAAGGGCAGGGCGCGCAGGAGCAAAGGTAAACAGCAGACAGACCTGAATCCTTATCTTTACAAGGTCGACCTCAGAACTTTGTTCAGTTTGTCTCGGTGACGGATAATGGAAGGAAGGTCAGGCAACTGGTCGACTTCATTTAAATAAACAAATAAAAAATAAGATAAACTCTCAGGAATAGATAAATAATAACAAAAAAATTGTAAAGTGGAGAAAGCGAGAGCGCGCGAATGCACTCAAGCAAACACAAACAGCACAGCTCGATGCGTATTTTTTTTTTAAATTGACAAAATAAATCAAAAAGAAATCAAAAATGAAAATAAGTGGAAAAGGCGAGAGTGCGCGAGCACACAGGAGCAAAGACAAGCAGCGCAGCTTGATGCGTAGTAAAAAAAAAAATAAATAGACAACTGGTCGACCTCATTAGAAATAAAAACCCAAAAGATTAGATAGACAAAGAAACAAACACATAAATGTGGAGAGAAGTGCCGTGTGCGCAGGAGCAATGGTAAACAGCAGACAGACCTGAATCCTTATCTTTACAAGGTCGACCACAGAACTTTGTTCAGTTTGTCTCGGTGACGGATAATGGAAGGAAGGGCAGGCAACTGGTCGACTTCATTTAAATAAACAAATAAAAAATAAGATAAACTCTCAGGAATAGATAAATAATAACAAAAAAATTGTAAAGTGGAGAAAGCGAGAGCGCGCGAATGCACTCAAGCAAACACAAACAGCACAGCACGATGCGTATTTTTTTTAAAAATTGACAAAATAAATCAAAAATAAATCAAAAATAAAAATAAGTGGAAAAGGCGAGAGTGCGCGAGCACACAGGAGCAAAGACAAGCAGCGCAGCTTGATGCGTAGTAAAAAAAATAATAAATAGACAACTGGTCGACCCCATTAGAAATAAAAACCCAAATGTTTAGATTGACAAAGAAACAAACACATAAATGTGGATAGAAGGGCAGTGCGCACAGGAACAAAGGTAAACAGCAGACAGACCTGAATCATTATCTTTACAAGGTCGACCTCAGAACTTTGTTCAGTTTGTCTCGGTGACGGATAATGGAAGGAAGGGCAGGCAACTGGTCGACTTCATTTAAATAAACAAATAAAAAATAAGATAAACTCTCAGGAATAGATAAATGATAACAAAAAAATTGTAAAGTGGAGAAAGCGAGAGCACCCGAATGCACTCAAGCAAACACAAACAGCACAGCACGATGCGTATTTTTTTTTTAAATTGACAAAATAAATCAAAAATAAATCAAAAATAAAAATAAGTGGAAAAGGCGAGAGTGCGCGAGCACACAGGAGCAAAGACAAGCAGTGCAGCTTGATGCGTAGTAAAAAAAATAATAAATAGACAACTGGTCGACCTCATTAGAAATAAAAACCCAAAAGATTAGATAGACAAACAAACAAACACATAAATGTGGAGAGAAGGGCTGTGCGCGCAGGAGCAAATGTAAACAGCAGACAGACCTGAATCCTTATCTTTACAAGGTCGACCTCAGAACTTTGTTCAGTTTGTCTCGGTGACGGATAATGGAAGGAAGGGTAGGCAACTGGTCGACTTCATTTAAATAAAAAAATAAAAAATAAGATAAAATCTCAGGAATAGATAAATAATAACAAAAAAATTGTAAAGTGGAGAAAGCGAGAGCGCGCGAATGCACTAAAGCAAACACAAACAGCACAGCACGATGTGTATTTTTTTTAAATTGACAAAATGAAAAATAAATCAAAAATAAAAATAAGTGGAAAAGGCGAGAGTGCGCGAGCACACAAGAGCAAAGACAAGCAGCGCAGCTTGATGCGTAGTAAAAAAAATAATAAATAGACAACTGGTCGACCTCATTAGAAATAAAAACCCAAAAGATTAGATAGACAAACAAACAAACACATAAATGTGGAGAGAAGGGCAGGGCGCGAAGGAGCAAAGTTAAACAGCAGACAGACCTGAATCCTTATCTTTACAACGTCGACCTCAGAACTTTGTTCAGTTTGTCTCGGTGACGGATAATGGAAGGAAGGGCAGGCAACTGGTCGACTTCATTTAAATAAACAAATAAAAAATAAGATAAACTCTCAGGAATAGATAAATAATAACAAAAAAATTGTAAAGTGGAGAAAGCGAGACCGCGCGATTGCACTCAAGCAAACACAAACAGCACAGCACGATGCGTATTTTTTTTAAATTGACAAAATAAATCAAAAATGAATCAAAAATAAAAATAAGTGGAAAAGGCGAGTGCGCGAGCACACAGGAGCAAAGACAAGCAGCGCAGCTTGATGCGTAGTAAAAAAATAATAAATAGACAACTGGTCGACCTCATTAGAAATAAAAACCCAAAAGATTACATAGACAAACAAACAAACACATAAATGTGGAGAGAAGGCCAGTGCACGCAGGAGCAAAGGTAAACAGCAGACAGACCTGAATCCTTATCTTTACAAGGTCGACCTCAGAACTTTGTTCAGTTTGTCTCGATGACGGATATTGGAAGGAAGGGCTGGCAACTGGTCGACTTCATTTAAATAAACAAATAAATAATAAGATAAACTCTCAGGAATAGATAAATAATAACAAAAAAATTGTAAAGTGGAGAAAGCGAGAGCGCGCGAATGCACTCAAGCAAACACAAACAGCACAGCACGATGCCTATTTTTTTTAAAATTGACAAAATAAATCAAAAATAAATCAAAAATAAAAATAAGTGGAAAAGGCGAGAGTGCGTGAGCACACAGGAGCAAAGAGAAGCAGTGCAGCTTGATGCGTAGTAAAAAAAATAATAAATAGACAACTGGTCGAACTCATTAGAAATAAAAACCCAAAAGATTAGATAGACAAACAAACAAACACATAAATGTGGAGAGAAGGGCAGTGCGCGCAGGAGCAAATGTAAACAGCAGACAGACCTGAATCCTTATCTTTACAAGGTCGACCTCAGAACTTTGTTCAGTTTGTCTCGATGACGGATAATGGAAGGAAGGGCTGGCAACTGGTCGACTTCATTTAAATAAACAAATAAATAATAAGATAAACTCTCAGGAATAGATAAATAATAACAAAAAAGTTGTAAAGTGGAGAAAGCGAGAGCGCGCGAATGCACTCAAGCAAACACAAACAGCACAGCACGATGCGTATTTTTTTTTAAAATTGACAAAATAAATCAAAAATAAATCAAAAATAAAAATAAGTGGAAAGGGCGAGAGTGCGCGAGCACACAGGAGCAAAGACAAGCAGTGCAGCTTGATGCGTAGTAAAAAAAATAATAAATAGACAACTGGTCGACCTGATTAGAAATAAAAACCCAAAAGATTAGATAGACAAACAAACAAACACATAAATGTGGAGAGAAGGGCAGTGCGCGCAGGAGCAAAGGTAAACAGCAGACAGACCTGAATCCTTATCTTTACAAGGTCGACCTCAGAATTTTGTTCAGTTTGTCTCGGTGAAGGATAATGGAAGGAAGGGTAGGCAACTGGTCGACTTCATTTAAATAAACAAATAAAAAATAAGATAAACTCTCAGGAATAGATAAATAATAACAAAAAAATTGTAAAGTGGAGAAAGCGAGAGCGCGCAAATGCACTCAAGCAAACACAAACAGCACAGCACGATGCGTATTTTTTTTTAAATTGACAAAATAAATGAAAAATAAATCAAAATAAAAATAAGTGGAAAAGGCGAGAGTGCGCGAGCACACAGGAGCAAAGACAAGCAGCGCAGCTTGATGCGTAGTAAAGAAAATAATAAATAGACAACTGGTCGACCTCATTAGAAATAAAAACCCAAAAGATTAGATAGACAAACAAACAAACACATAAATGTGGAGAGAAGGGCAGTGCGCGCAGGAGCAAAGGTAAACAGCAGACAGACCTGAATCCTTATCTTTACAAGGTCGACCTCAGAACTGTGTTCAGTTTGTCTCGGTGACGGATAATGGAAGGAAGGGCAGGCAAGTGGTCGACTTCATTTAAATAAACAAATAAAAAATAAGATAAACTCTCAGGAATAGATAAATAATAACAAAAAAATTGTAAAGTGGAGAAAGCGAGAGCGCGCGAATGCACTCAAGCAAACACAAACAGCACAGCACGATGAGTATTTTTTTTTAAATTGACAAAATAAATCAAAAATAAATCAAAAATAAAATTAAGTGGAAAAGGCGAGATTGCGTGAGCACACAGGAGTAAAGACAAGCAGCGCAGCTTGATGCGTAGTAAAAAAAATAATAAATAGACAACTGGTCGACCTCATTAGAAATAAAAACCCAAAAGATTAGATAGACAAACAAACAAACACATTAATGTGGAGAGAAGGGCAGTGCGCGCAGGAGCAAAGGTAAACAGCAGACAGACCTGAATCCTTATCTTTACAAGGTCGACCTCAGAACTTTGGTCAGTTTGTCTCGGTGACGGATAATGGAAGGAAGGGCAGGCAACTGGTCGATTTCATTTAAATAAACAAATAAAAAATAAGATAAACTCTCAGGAATAGATAAATAATAACAAAAATATTGTAAAGTGGAGAAAGCGAGAGCGCGCGAATGCACTCAAGCAAACACAAACAGCACAGCACGATGCGTATTTTTTTTAAATTGACAAAATAAATCAAAAATGAATCAAAAATATAAATAAGTGGAAAAGGCGAGAGTGCGCGAGCACACAGGAGCAAAGACAAGCAGCGCAGCTTGATGCGTAGTAAAAAAAAATAATAAATAGACAACTGGTCGACCTCATTACAAATAAAAACCCAAAAGATTAGATAGACAAACAAACAAACACATAAGTGTGGAGAGAAAGGCAGTGCGCGCAGGAGCAAAGGTAAACAGCAGACAGACCTGAATCCTTATGTTTACAAGCTCGACCTCAGAACTTTGTTCAGTTTGTCTCGGTGATGTATAATGGAAGGAAGGGTAGGCAACAGGTCGACTTCATTTAAATAAACAAATAAAAAATAAGATAAACTCTCAGGAATAGATAAATAATAACAAAAAATTGTAAAGTGGAGAAAGCGAGAGCGCGCGAATGCACTCAAGCAAACACAAACAGCACAGCACGATGCGTTTTTTTTTTTAAATTGACAAAATAAATCAAAAATAAATCAAAAATAAAAATAAGTGGAAAAGGCGAGAGTGCGCAGGCACACAGGAGCAAAGACAAGCAGCGCAGCTTGATGCGTAGTAAAGCAAATAATAAATAGACAACTGGTCGACCTCATTAGAAATAAAAACCCAAAAGATTAGATAGACAAACAAACACATAAATGTGGAGAGAAGGGCAGGGCGCGCAGGAGCAAAGGTAAACAGCAGACAGACCTGAATCCTTATCTTTACAAGGTCGACCTCAGAACTTTGTTCAGTTTGTCTCGGTGACGGATAATGGAAGGAAGGTCAGGCAACTGGTCGACTTCATTTAAATAAACAAATAAAAAATAAGATAAACTCTCAGGAATAGATAAATAATAACAAAAAAATTGTAAAGTGGAGAAAGCGAGAGCGCGCGAATGCACTCAAGCAAACACAAACAGCACAGCTCGATGCGTATTTTTTTTTTAAATTGACAAAATAAATCAAAAAGAAATCAAAAATGAAAATAAGTGGAAAAGGCGAGAGTGCGCGAGCACACAGGAGCAAAGACAAGCAGCGCAGCTTGATGCGTAGTAAAAAAAAAATAAATAGACAACTGGTCGACCTCATTAGAAATAAAAACCCAAAAGATTAGATAGACAAAGAAACAAACACATAAATGTGGAGAGAAGTGCCGTGTGCGCAGGAGCAATGGTAAACAGCAGACAGACCTGAATCCTTATCTTTACAAGGTCGACCACAGAACTTTGTTCAGTTTGTCTCGGTGACGGATAATGGAAGGAAGGGCAGGCAACTGGTCGACTTCATTTAAATAAACAAATAAAAAATAAGATAAACTCTCAGGAATAGATAAATAATAACAAAAAAATTGTAAAGTGGAGAAAGCGAGAGCGCGCGAATGCACTCAAGCAAACACAAACAGCACAGCACGATGCGTATTTTTTTTAAAAATTGACAAAATAAATCAAAAATAAATCAAAAATAAAAATAAGTGGAAAAGGCGAGAGTGCGCGAGCACACAGGAGCAAAGACAAGCAGCGCAGCTTGATGCGTAGTAAAAAAAATAATAAATAGACAACTGGTCGACCCCATTAGAAATAAAAACCCAAATGTTTAGATTGACAAAGAAATAAACACATAAATGTGGATAGAAGGGCAGTGCGCACAGGAACAAAGGTAAACAGCAGACAGACCTGAATCATTATCTTTACAAGGTCGACCTCAGAACTTTGTTCAGTTTGTCTCGGTGACGGATAATGGAAGGAAGGGCAGGCAACTGGTCGACTTCATTTAAATAAACAATAAAAAATAAGATAAACTCTCAGGAATAGATAAATAATAACAAAAAAATTCTAAAGTGGAGAAAGCGAGAGCGCGCGAATGCACTCAAGCAAACACAAACAGCACAGCACGATGCGTTTTTTTTTTTTAAATTGAAAAAATAAATCAAAAATAAATCACAAATAAAAATAAGTGGAAAAGGCGAGAGTGCCCGAGCACACAGGAGCAAAGACAAGCAGCGCAGCTTGATGCGTAGTAAAAAAAATAATAAATAGACACCTGGTCGACCTCATTAGAAATAAATACCCAAAAGATTAGATAGACAAACAAACAAACACATAAATGTGGGGAGAAGGGCAGTGCGCGCAGGAGCAAAGGTAAACAGCAGACAGACCTGAATCCTTATCTTTACAAGGTCGACCTCAGAACTTTGTTCAGTTTGTCTCGGTGACGGATAATGGAAGGAAGGGCAGGCAACTGGTCGACTTCATTTAAATAATCAAATAAAAAATACGATAAACTCTCAGGAATAGATAAATAATAACAAAAAATTGTAAAGTGGAGAAAGCGAGAGCGCGCGAATGCACTCAAGCAAACACAAACAGCACAGCACGATGCGTATTTTTTTAAAAAATTGACAAAATAAATCAAAAATAAATCAAAAATAAAAATAAGTAGAAAAGGCGAGAGTGCCCGAGTAGACAGGAGCAAAGACAAGGAGCGCAGCTTGATACGTAGTAAAAAAAAATAATGAATAGACAACTGGTCGAACTCATTAGAAATAAAAACCCAAAAGATTAGATAGACAAACAAACAAACACATAAATGTGGAGAGAAGGGCAGGGCGCGCAGGAGCAAAGGTAAACAGCAGACAGACCTGAATCCTTATCTTTACAAGGTCGACCTCAGAACTTTGTTCAGTTTGTCTCGGTGACGGATAATGGAAGGAAGGGCAGGCAACTGGTCGACTTCATTTAAATAAACAAATAAAAAATAAGATAAACTCTCAGGAATAGATAAATAATAACAAAAAAATTGTAAAGTGGAGAAAGCGAGAGCGCGCGAATGCACTCAAGCAAACACAAACAGCACAGCTCGATGCGTATTTTTTTTTTAAATTGACAAAATAAATCAAAAAGAAATCAAAAATGAAAATAAGTGGAAAAGGCGAGAGTGCGCGAGCACACAGGAGCAAAGACAAGCAGCGCAGCTTGATGCGTAGTAAAAAAAAAATAAATAGACAACTGGTCGACCTCATTAGAAATAAAAACCCAAAAGATTAGATAGACAAAGAAACAAACACATAAATGTGGAGAGAAGTGCCGTGTGCGCAGGAGCAATGGTAAACAGCAGACAGACCTGAATCCTTATCTTTACAAGGTCGACCACAGAACTTTGTTCAGTTTGTCTCGGTGACGGATAATGGAAGGAAGGGCAGGCAACTGGTCGACTTCATTTAAATAAACAAATAAAAAATAAGATAAACTCTCAGGAATAGATAAATAATAACAAAAAAATTGTAAAGTGGAGAAAGCGAGAGCGCGCGAATGCACTCAAGCAAACACAAACAGCACAGCACGATGCGTATTTTTTTTAAAAATTGACAAAATAAATCAAAAATAAATCAAAAATAAAAATAAGTGGAAAAGGCGAGAGTGCGCGAGCACACAGGAGCAAAGACAAGCAGCGCAGCTTGATGCGTAGTAAAAAAAATAATAAATAGACAACTGGTCGACCCCATTAGAAATAAAAACCCAAATGTTTAGATTGACAAAGAAACAAACACATAAATGTGGATAGAAGGGCAGTGCGCACAGGAACAAAGGTAAACAGCAGACAGACCTGAATCATTATCTTTACAAGGTCGACCTCAGAACTTTGTTCAGTTTGTCTCGGTGACGGATAATGGAAGGAAGGGCAGGCAACTGGTCGACTTCATTTAAATAAACAAATAAAAAATAAGATAAACTCTCAGGAATAGATAAATAATAACAAAAAAATTCTAAAGTGGAGAAAGCGAGAGCGCGCGAATGCACTCAAGCAAACACAAACAGCACAGCACGATGCGTTTTTTTTTTTAAATTGAAAAAATAAATCAAAAATAAATCACAAATAAAAATAAGTGGAAAAGGCGAGAGTGCCCGAGCACACAGGAGCAAAGACAAGCAGCGCAGCTTGATGCGTAGTAAAAAAAATAATAAATAGACACCTGGTCGACCTC
>NW_025961365.1:0-69009 GCF_023159225.1 Perognathus longimembris pacificus | reverse complement strand
CTGTAATATCAGGGAGTAAACCTTCTGAGAATAAAAACAGCTGGGGCTTGTTAAGGTAATTACACAGGGAAAGGATAATGTACTGGGAACTCCTCAGAAGAATCTGATTTGTGGTGAGGGGAGAGAGATAAAAGCTCATTTAGGAACGACATGAACATGCTGCGTAGGTAGCTGTTTATCAGTAAATATCTCCACTGAGATTAAGAAAAGCAGTAGCTTAATAAATTAAGTACTTCCTGGTATGGTTACTGTACTGTAACTCCCCAAAAGAATCTGGATTGTGGTGAGGGAACAGAGAAAAAAGCTCATTTAGGACCTGCACTTACGAAGGGGGTAGGCAGCTGTATATCAGGGAGTAAACCTTCTGAGAATAAAAACAGCTGGAGCTTGTTAAGGTAATTACACAGGGGAAAGGATAATGTACTGGGAACTCCTCAGAAGAATCTGATTTGTGGTGAGGGGAGAGAGATTAAAGGTCATTTAGGAAGGACATGAACATGCTGCGTAGGTAGCTGTTTATCAGTAAATATCTCCACTGAGATTAAGAAAAGCAGTAGCTTAATAAATTAAGTACTTCCTGGTATGGTTACTTTACTGGTAACTCCCCAAAAGAATCTAGATTGTGGTGAGGGAACAGAGAAAAAAGCTCATTTAGGACCTGCACTTACGAGGGGGTAGGCAGCTGTATATCAGGGAGTAAACCTTCTGAGAATAAAAACAGCTGGAGCTTGTTAAGGTAATTACACAGGGGAAAGGATAATTTACTAGGAACTCCTCAGAAGAATCTGATTTGTGGTGAGGGGAGAGAGATAAAAGCTCATTTAAGAACGACATGAACATGCTGCGTAGGTAGCTGTTTATCAGTAAATAACTCCACTGAGATTAAGAAAAGCAGTAGCTTAATAAATTAAGTACTTCCTGGTATGGTTACTGTACTGGTAACTCCCAGAAGAATCTGGATTGTGGTGAGGGAAAAGAGAAAAAAGCTCATTTAGGACCTGCACTTACGAAGGGGGTAGGCAGCTGTATATCAGGGAGTAAACCTTCTGAGAATAAAAACAGCTGGAGCTTGTTAAGGTAATTACACAGGGGAAAGGATAATGTACTAGGAACTCCTCAGAAGAATCTGATTTGTGGTGAGTGGAGAGAGATAAAAGCTCATTTAGGACGACATGAACATGCTGCGTAGGTAGCTGTTTATCAGTAAATATCTCCACTGAGATTAAGAAAAGCAGTAGCTTAATAAATTAAGTACTTCCTGGTATGGTTACTGTACTGGTAACTCCCCAGAAGAATCTGGATTGTGGTGAGGGAAAAGAGAAAAAAGCTCATTTAGGACCTGCACTTACGAAGGGGGTAGGCAGCTGTATATCAGGGAGTAAACCTTCTGAGAATAAAAACAGCTGGAGCTTGTTAAGGTAATTACACAGGGGAAAGGATAATGTACTGGGAACTCCTCAGAAGAATCTGATTTGTGGTGAGGGGAGAGAGATAAAAGCTCATTTAGGAACGACATGAACATGCTGCGTAGGTAGCTGTTTATCAGTAAATATCTCCACTGAGATTAAGAAAAGCAGTAGCTTAATAAATTAAGTACTTCCTGGTATGGTTACTGTACTGGTAACTCCCCAAAAGAATCTGGATTGTGGTGAGGGAACAGAGAAAAAAGCTCATTTAGGACCTGCACTTACGAAGGGGGTAGGCAGCTGTATATCAGGGAGTAAACCTTCTGAGAATAAAAACAGCTGGAGCTTGTTAAGGTAATTACACAGGGGAAAGGATAATGTACTGGGAACTCCTCAGAAGAATCTGATTTGTGGTGAGGGGAGAGAGATTAAAGGTCATTTAGGAAGGACATGAACATGCTGCGTAGGTAGCTGTTTATCAGTAAATATCTCCACTGAGATTAAGAAAAGCAGTAGCTTAATAAATTAAGTACTTCCTGGTATGGTTACTTTACTGGTAACTCCCCAAAAGAATCTAGATTGTGGTGAGGGAACAGAGAAAAAAGCTCATTTAGGACCTGCACTTACGAAGGGGGTAGGCAGCTGTATATCAGGGAGTAAACCTTCTGAGAATAAAAACAGCTGGAGCTTGTTAAGGTAATTACACAGGGGAAAGGATAATTTACTAGGAACTCCTCAGAAGAATCTGATTTGTGGTGAGGGGAGAGAGATAAAAGCTCATTTAAGAACGACATGAACATGCTGCGTAGGTAGCTGTTTATCAGTAAATATCTCCACTGAGATTAAGAAAAGCAGTAGCTTAATAAATTAAGTACTTCCTGGTATGGTTACTGTACTGGTAACTCCCCAGAAGAATCTGGATTGTGGTGAGGGAAAAGAGAAAAAAGCTCATTTAGGACCTGCACTTACGAAGGGGGTAGGCAGCTGTATATCAGGGAGTAAACCTTCTGAGAATAAAAACAGCTGGAGCTTGTTAAGGTAATTACACAGGGGAAAGGATAATGTACTAGGAACTCCTCAGAAGAATCTGATTTGTGGTGAGTGGAGAGAGATAAAAGCTCATTTAGGAACGACATGAACATGCTGCGTAGGTAGCTGTTTATCAGTAAATATCTCCACTGAGATTAAGAAAAGCAGTAGCTTAATAAATTAAGTACTTCCTGGTATGGTTACTGTACTGGTAACTCCCCAGAAGAATCTGGATTGTGGTGAGGGAAAAGAGAAAAAAGCTCATTTAGGACCTGCACTTACGAAGGGGGTAGGCAGCTGTATATCAGGG
Organism: Perognathus longimembris pacificus; assembly: GCF_023159225.1. NCBI lineage: Eukaryota > Metazoa > Chordata > Mammalia > Rodentia > Heteromyidae > Perognathus > Perognathus longimembris. The sequence goes on along the minus strand of NW_025961365.1, from coordinate 66,264 downwards.
AGTAAACCTTCTGAGAATAAAAACAGCTGGAGCTTGTTAAGGTAATTACACAGGGGAAAGGATAATGTACTGGGAACTCCTCAGAAGAATCTGATTTGTGGTGAGGGGAGAGAGATAAAAGCTCATTTACGAACGACATGAACATGCTGCGTAGGTAGCTGTTTATCAGTAAATATCTCCACTGAGATTAAGAAAAGCAGTAGCTTAATAAATTAAGTACTTCCTGGTATGGTTACTGTACTCGTAACTCCCCAAAAGAATCTGGATTGTGGTGAGGGAACAGAGAAAAAAGCTCATTTAGGACCTGCACTTACGAAGGGGGTAGGCAGCTGTATATCAGGGAGTAAACCTTCTGAGAATAAAAACAGCTGGAGCTTGTTAAGGTAATTACACAGGGGAAAGGATAATGTACTGGGAACTCCTCAGAAGAATCTGATTTGTGGTGAGGGGAGAGAGATAAAAGCTCATTTAGGAAGGACATGAACATGCTGCGTAGGTAGCTGTTTATCAGTAAATATCTCCACTGAGATTAAGAAAAGCAGTAGCTTAATAAATTAAGTACTTCCTGGTATGGTTACTTTACTGGTAACTCCCCAAAAGAATCTAGATTGTGGTGAGGGAACAGAGAAAAAAGCTCATTTAGGACCTGCACTTACGAAGGGGGTAGGCAGCTGTATATCAGGGAGTAAACCTTCTGAGAATAAAAACAGCTGGAGCTTGTTAAGGTAATTACACAGGGGAAAGGATAATTTACTAGGAACTCCTCAGAAGAATCTGATTTGTGGTGAGGGGAGAGAGATAAAAGCTCATTTAAGAACGACATGAACATGCTGCGTAGGTAGCTGTTTATCAGTAAATATCTCCACTGAGATTAAGAAAAGCATTAGCTTAATAAATTAAGTACTTCCTGGTATGGTTACTGTACTGGTAACTCCCCAGAAGAATCTGGATTGTGGTGAGGGAAAAGAGAAAAAAGCTCATTTAGGACCTGCACTTACGAAGGGGGTAGGCAGCTGTATATCAGGGAGTAAACCTTCTGAGAATAAAAACAGCTGGAGCTTGTTAAGGTAATTACACAGGGGAAAGGATAATGTACTAGGAACTCCTCAGAAGAATCTGATTTGTGGTGAGTGGAGAGAGATAAAAGCTCATTTAGGAACGACATGAACATGCTGCGTAGGTAGCTGTTTATCAGTAAATATCTCCACTGAGATTAAGAAAAGCAGTAGCTTAATAAATTAAGTACTTCCTGGTATGGTTACTGTACTCGTAACTCCCCAAAAGAATCTGGATTGTGGTGAGGGAACAGAGAAAAAAGCTCATTTAGGACCTGCACTTACAAAGGGGGTAGGCAGCTGTATATCAGGGAGTAAACCTTCTGAGAATAAAAACAGCTGGGGCTTGTTAAGGTAATTACACAGGGGAAAGGATAATGTACTGGGAACTCCTCAGAAGAATCTGATTTGTGGTGAGGGGAGAGAGATAAAAGCTCATTTAGGAACGACATGAACATGCTGCGTAGGTAGCTATTTATCAGTAAATATCTCCACTGAGATTAAGAAAAGCAGTAGCTTACTAAATTAAGTACTTCCTGGTATGGTTACTGTACTGGTAACTCCCCAAAAGAATCTAGATTGTGGTGAGGGAACAGAGAAAAAAGTTCATTTAGGACCTGCACTTAAGAAGGGGGTAGGCAGCTGTATATCAGGGAGTAAACCTTCTGAGAATAAAAACAGCTGGAGCTTGTTAAGGTAATTACACAGGGGAAATGATAATGTACTGGGAACTCCTCAGAAGAATCTGATTTGTGGTGAGGGGAGAGAGATAAAAGCTCATTTAGGAACGACATGAACATGCTGCGTAGGTAGCTGTTTATCAGTAAATATCTCCACTGAGATTAAGAAAAGCAGTAGCTTAATAAATTAAGTACTTCCTGGTATGGTTACTGTACTAGTAACTCCCCAAAGAATCTGGATTGTGGTGAGGAAACAGACAAAAAAGCTCATTTAGGACCTGCACTTACGAAGGGGGTAGGCAGCTGTATATCAGGGAGTAAACCTTCTGAGAATAAAAACAGCTGGAGCTTGTTAAGGTAATTACACAGGGGAAAGGATAATGTACTGGGAACTCCTCAGAAGAATCTGATTTGTGGTGAGGGGAGAGAGATAAAAGCTCATTTACGAACGACATGAACATGCTGCGTAGGTAGCTGTTTATCAGTAAATATCTCCACTGAGATTAAGAAAAGCAGTAGCTTAATAAATTAAGTACTTCCTGGTATGGTTACTGTACTCGTAACTCCCCAAAAGAATCTGGATTGTGGTGAGGGAACAGAGAAAAAAGCTCATTTAGGACCTGCACTTACAAAGGGGGTAGGCAGCTGTATATCAGGGAGTAAACCTTCTGAGAATAAAAACAGCTGGGGCTTGTTAAGGTAATTACACAGGGGAAAGGATAATGTACTGGGAACTCCTCAGAAGAATCTGATTTGTGGTGAGGGGAGAGAGATAAAAGCTCATTTAGGAACGACATGAACATGCTGCGTAGGTAGCTATTTATCAGTAAATATCTCCACTGAGATTAAGAAAGCAGTAGCTTAATAAATTAAGTACTTCCTGGTATGGTTACTGTACTCGTAACTCCCCAAAAGAATCTGGATTGTGGTGAGGGAACAGAGAAAAAAGCTCATTTAGGACCTGCACTTACGAAGGGGGTAGGCAGCTGTATATCAGGGAGTAAACCTTCTGAGAATAAAAACAGCGGGAGCTTGTTAAGGTAATTACACAGGGGAAAGGATAATGTACTGGGAACTCCTCAGAAGAATCTGATTTGTGGTGAGGGGAGAGAGATTAAAGGTCATTTAGGAAGGACATGAACATGCTGCGTAGGTAGCTGTTTATCAGTAAATATCTCCACTGAGATTAAGAAAAGCAGTAGCTTAATAAATTAAGTACTTCCTGGTATGGTTACTTTACTGGTAACTCCCCAAAAGAATCTAGATTGTGGTGAGGGAACAGAGAAAAAAGCTCATTTAGGACCTGCACTTACGAAGGGGGTAGGCAGCTGTATATCAGGGAGTAAACCTTCTGAGAATAAAAACAGCTGGAGCTTGTTAAGGTAATTACACAGGGGAAAGGATAATTTACTAGGAACTCCTCAGAAGAATCTGATTTGTGGTGAGGGGAGAGAGATAAAAGCTCATTTAAGAACGACATGAACATGCTGCGTAGGTAGCTGTTTATCAGTAAATATCTCCACTGAGATTAAGAAAAGCAGTAGCTTAATAAATTAAGTACTTCCTGGTATGGTTACTGTACTGGTAACTCCCCAGAAGAATCTGGATTGTGGTGAGGGAAAAGAGAAAAAAGCTCATTTAGGACCTGCACTTACGAAGGGGGTAGGCAGCTGTATATCAGGGAGTAAACCTTCTGAGAATAAAAACAGCTGGAGCTTGTTAAGGTAATTACACAGGGGAAAGGATAATGTACTAGGAACTCCTCAGAAGAATCTGATTTGTGGTGAGTGGAGAGAGATAAAAGCTCATTTAGGAACGACATGAACATGCTGCGTAGGTAGCTGTTTATCAGTAAATATCTCCACTGAGATTAAGAAAAGCAGTAGCTTAATAAATTAAGTACTTCCTGGTATGGTTACTGTACTGGTAACTCCCCAGAAGAATCTGGATTGTGGTGAGGGAAAAGAGAAAAAAGCTCATTTAGGACCTGCACTTACGAAGGGGGTTGGCAGCTGTATATCAGGGAGTAAACCTTCTGAGAATAAAAACAGCTGGAGCTTGTTAAGGTAATTACACAGGGGAAAGGATAATGTACTGGGAACTCCTCAGAAGAATCTGATTTGTGGTGAGGGGAGAGAGATAAAAGCTCATTTACGAACGACATGAACATGCTGCGTAGGTAGCTGTTTATCAGTAAATATCTCCACTGAGATTAAGAAAAGCAGTAGCTTAATAAATTAAGTACTTCCTGGTATGGTTACTGTACTCGTAACTCCCCAAAAGAATCTGGATTGTGGTGAGGGAACAGAGAAAAAAGCTCATTTAGGACCTGCACTTACGAAGGGGGTAGGCAGCTGTATATCAGGGAGTAAACCTTCTGAGAATAAAAACAGCTGGAGCTTGTTAAGGTAATTACACAGGGGAAAGGATAATGTACTGGGAACTCCTCAGAAGAATCTGATTTGTGGTGAGGGGAGAGAGATAAAAGCTCATTTAGGAAGGACATGAACATGCTGCGTAGGTAGCTGTTTATCAGTAAATATCTCCACTGAGATTAAGAAAAGCAGTAGCTTAATAAATTAAGTACTTCCTGGTATGGTTACTTTACTGGTAACTCCCCAAAAGAATCTAGATTGTGGTGAGGGAACAGAGAAAAAAGCTCATTTAGGACCTGCACTTACGAAGGGGGTAGGCAGCTGTATATCAGGGAGTAAACCTTCTGAGAATAAAAACAGCTGGAGCTTGTTAAGGTAATTACACAGGGGAAAGGATAATTTACTAGGAACTCCTCAGAAGAATCTGATTTGTGGTGAGGGGAGAGAGATAAAAGCTCATTTAAGAACGACATGAACATGCTGCGTAGGTAGCTGTTTATCAGTAAATATCTCCACTGAGATTAAGAAAAGCATTAGCTTAATAAATTAAGTACTTCCTGGTATGGTTACTGTACTGGTAACTCCCCAGAAGAATCTGGATTGTGGTGAGGGAAAAGAGAAAAAAGCTCATTTAGGACCTGCACTTACGAAGGGGGTAGGCAGCTGTATATCAGGGAGTAAACCTTCTGAGAATAAAAACAGCTGGAGCTTGTTAAGGTAATTACACAGGGGAAAGGATAATGTACTAGGAACTCCTCAGAAGAATCTGATTTGTGGTGAGTGGAGAGAGATAAAAGCTCATTTAGGAACGACATGAACATGCTGCGTAGGTAGCTGTTTATCAGTAAATATCTCCACTGAGATTAAGAAAAGCAGTAGCTTAATAAATTAAGTACTTCCTGGTATGGTTACTGTACTCGTAACTCCCCAAAAGAATCTGGATTGTGGTGAGGGAACAGAGAAAAAAGCTCATTTAGGACCTGCACTTACAAAGGGGGTAGGCAGCTGTATATCAGGGAGTAAACCTTCTGAGAATAAAAACAGCTGGGGCTTGTTAAGGTAATTACACAGGGGAAAGGATAATGTACTGGGAACTCCTCAGAAGAATCTGATTTGTGGTGAGGGGAGAGCGATAAAAGCTCATTTAGGAACGACATGAACATGCTGCGTAGGTAGCTATTTATCAGTAAATATCTCCACTGAGATTAAGAAAAGCAGTAGCTTAATAAATTAAGTACTTCCTGGTATGGTTACTGTACTCGTAACTCCCCAAAAGAATCTGGATTGTGGTGAGGGAACAGAGAAAAAAGCTCATTTAGGACCTGCACTTACGAAGGGGGTAGGCAGCTGTATATCAGGGAGTAAACCTTCTGAGAATAAAAACAGCTGGAGCTTGTTAAGGTAATTACACAGGGGAAAGGATAATGTACTGGGAACTCCTCAGAAGAATCTGATTTGTGGTGAGGGGAGAGAGATAAAAGCTCATTTAGGAAGGACATGAACATGCTGCGTAGGTAGCTGTTTATCAGTAAATATCTCCACTGAGATAAAGAAAAGCAGTAGCTTAATAAATTAAGTACTTCCTGGTATGGTTACTTTACTGGTAACTCCCCAAAAGAATCTAGATTGTGGTGAGGGAACAGAGAAAAAAGCTCATTTAGGACCTGCACTTACGAAGGGGGTAGGCAGCTGTATATCAGGGAGTAAACCTTCTGAGAATAAAAACAGCTGGAGCTTGTTAAGGTAATTACACAGGGGAAAGGATAATTTACTAGGAACTCCTCAGAAGAATCTGATTTGTGGTGAGGGGAGAGAGATAAAAGCTCATTTAAGAACGACATGAACATGCTGCGTAGGTAGCTGTTTATCAGTAAATATCTCCACTGAGATTAAGAAAAGCAGTAGCTTAATAAATTAAGTACTTCCTGGTATGGTTACTGTACTGGTAACTCCCCAGAAGAATCTGGATTGTGGTGAGGGAAAAGAGAAAAAAGCTCATTTAGGACCTGCACTTACGAAGGGGGTAGGCAGCTGTATATCAGGGAGTAAACCTTCTGAGAATAAAAACAGCTGGAGCTTGTTAAGGTAATTACACAGGGGAAAGGATAATGTACTAGGAACTCCTCAGAAGAATCTGATTTGTGGTGAGTGGAGAGAGATAAAAGCTCATTTAGGAACGACATGAACATGCTGCGTAGGTAGCTGTTTATCAGTAAATATCTCCACTGAGATTAAGAAAAGCAGTAGCTTAATAAATTAAGTACTTCCTGGTATGGTTACTGTACTGGTAACTCCCCAGAAGAATCTGGATTGTGGTGAGGGAAAAGAGAAAAAAGCTCATTTAGGACCTGCACTTACGAAGGGGGTAGGCAGCTGTATATCAGGGAGTAAACCTTCTGAGAATAAAAACAGCTGGAGCTTGTTAAGGTAATTACACAGGGGAAAGGATAATGTACTGGGAACTCCTCAGAAGAATCTGATTTGTGGTGAGGGGAGAGAGATAAAAGCTCATTTAGGAACGACATGAACATGCTGCGTAGGTAGCTGTTTATCAGTAAATTTCTCCACTGAGATTAAGAAAAGCAGTAGCTTAATAAATTAAGTACTTCCTGGTATGGTTACTGTACTGGTAACTCCCCAAAAGAATCTGGATTGTGGTGAGGGAACAGAGAAAAAAGCTCATTCAGGACCTGCAATTACGAAGGGGTAGGCAGCTGTATATCAGGGAGTAAACCTTCTGAGAATAAAAACAGCTGGGGCTTGTTAAGGTAATTACACAGGGGAAAGGATAATGTACTGGGAACTCCTCAGAAGAATCTGATTTGTGGTGAGGGGAGAGAGATAAAAGCTCATTTAGGAACGACATGAACATGCTGCGTAGGTAGCTATTTATCAGTAAATATCTCCACTGAGATTAAGAAAAGCAGTAGCGTAATAAATTAAGTACTTCCTGGTATGGTTACTGTACTCGTAACTCCCCAAAAGAATCTGGATTGTGGTGAGGGAACAGAGAAAAAAGCTCATTTAGGACCTGCACTTACGAAGGGGGTAGGCAGCTGTATATCAGGGAGTAAACCTTCTGAGAATAAAAACAGCTGGAGCTTGTTAAGGTAATTACACAGGGGAAAGGATAATGTACTGGGAACTCCTCAGAAGAATCTGATTTGTGGTGAGGGGAGAGAGATTAAAGGTCATTTAGGAAGGACATGAACATGCTGCGTAGGTAGCTGTTTATCAGTAAATATCTCCACTGAGATTAAGAAAAGCAGTAGCTTAATAAATTAAGTACTTCCTGGTATGGTTACTTTACTGGTAACTCCCCAAAAGAATCTAGATTGTGGTGAGGGAACAGAGAAAAAAGCTCATTTAGGACCTGCACTTACGAAGGGGGTAGGCAGCTGTATATCAGGGAGTAAACCTTCTGAGAATAAAAACAGCTGGAGCTTGTTAAGGTAATTACACAGGGGAAAGGATAATTTACTAGGAACTCCTCAGAAGAATCTGATTTGTGGTGAGGGGAGAGAGATAAAAGCTCATTTAAGAACGACATGAACATGCTGCGTAGGTAGCTGTTTATCAGTAAATATCTCCGCTGAGATTAAGAAAAGCAGTAGCTTAATAAATTAAGTACTTCCTGGTATGGTTACTGTACTGGTAACTCCCCAAAAGAATCTGGATTGTGGTGAGGGAACAGAGAAAAAAGCTCATTTAGGACCTGCACTTACGAAGGGGGTAGGCATCTGTATATCAGGGAGTAATCCTTCTGAGAATAAAAACAGCTGGAGCTTGTTAAGGTAATTACACAGGGGAAAGGATAATGTACTGGGAACTCCTCAGAAGAATCTGATTTGTGGTGAGGGGAGAGAGATAAAAGCTCATTTAGGAACGACATGAACATGTTGCGTAGGTATCTGTTTATCAGTAAATATCTCCACTGAGATTAAGAAAAGCAGTAGCTTAATAAATTAAGTACTTCCTGGTATGGTTACTGTACTGGTAACTCCCCAAAAGAATCTGGATTGTGGTGAGGGAACAGAGAAAAAAGCTCATTCAGGACCTGCAATTACGAAGGGGTAGGCAGCTGTATATCAGGGAGTAAACCTTCTGAGAATAAAAACAGCTGGGGCTTGTTAAGGTAATTACACAGGGGAAAGGATAATGTACTGGGAACTCCTCAGAAGAATCTGATTTGTGGTGAGGGGAGAGAGATAAAAGCTCATTTAGGAACGACATGAACATGCTGCGTAGGTAGCTATTTATCAGTAAATATCTCCACTGAGATTAAGAAAAGCAGTAGCGTAATAAATTAAGTACTTCCTGGTATGGTTACTGTACTCGTAACTCCCCAAAAGAATCTGGATTGTGGTGAGGGAACAGAGAAAAAAGCTCATTTAGGACCTGCACTTACGAAGGGGGTAGGCAGCTGTATATCAGGGAGTAAACCTTCTGAGAATAAAAACAGCTGGAGCTTGTTAAGGTAATTACACAGGGGAAAGGATAATGTACTGGGAACTCCTCAGAAGAATCTGATTTGTGGTGAGGGGAGAGAGATTAAAGGTCATTTAGGAAGGACATGAACATGCTGCGTAGGTAGCTGTTTATCAGTAAATATCTCCACTGAGATTAAGAAAAGCAGTAGCTTAATAAATTAAGTACTTCCTGGTATGGTTACTTTACTGGTAACTCCCCAAAAGAATCTAGATTGTGGTGAGGGAACAGAGAAAAAAGCTCATTTAGGACCTGCACTTACGAAGGGGGTAGGCAGCTGTATATCAGGGAGTAAACCTTCTGAGAATAAAAACAGCTGGAGCTTGTTAAGGTAATTACACAGGGGAAAGGATAATTTACTAGGAACTCCTCAGAAGAATCTGATTTGTGGTGAGGGGAGAGAGATAAAAGCTCATTTAAGAACGACATGAACATGCTGCGTAGGTAGCTGTTTATCAGTAAATATCTCCGCTGAGATTAAGAAAAGCAGTAGCTTAATAAATTAAGTACTTCCTGGTATGGTTACTGTACTGGTAACTCCCCAAAAGAATCTGGATTGTGGTGAGGGAACAGAGAAAAAAGCTCATTTAGGACCTGCACTTACGAAGGGGGTAGGCATCTGTATATCAGGGAGTAATCCTTCTGAGAATAAAAACAGCTGGAGCTTGTTAAGGTAATTACACAGGGGAAAGGATAATGTACTGGGAACTCCTCAGAAGAATCTGATTTGTGGTGAGGGGAGAGAGATAAAAGCTCATTTAGGAACGACATGAACATGTTGCGTAGGTATCTGTTTATCAGTAAATATCTCCACTGAGATTAAGAAAAGCAGTAGCTTAATAAATTAAGTACTTCCTGGTATGGTTACTGTACTGGTAACTCCCCAAAAGAATCTGGATTGTGGTGAGGGAACAGAGAAAAAAGCTCATTTAGGACCTGCACTTACGAACGGGGTAAGCAGCTGTATATCAGGGAGTACACCTTCTGAGAATAAAAACAGCTGGAGCTTGTTAAGGTAATTACACAGGGGAAAGGATAATGTATGGGAACTCCTCAGAAGAATCTGATTTGTGGTGAGGGGAGAGAGATAAAAGCTCATTTAGGAACGACATGAACATGCTGCGTAGGTAGCTGTTTATCAGTAAATATCTCCACTGAGATTAAGAAAAGCAGTAGCTTAATAAATTAAGTACTTCCTGGTATGGTTACTGTACTGGTAACTCCCCAAAAGAATCTGGATTGTGGTGAGGGAACAGAGAAAAAAGCTCATTTAGGACCTGCAATTACGAAGGGGGTAGGCAGCTGTATATCAGGGAGTAAACCTTCTGAGAATAAAAACAGCTGGAGCTTGTTAAGGTAATTACACAGGGGAAAGGATAATGTACTGGGAACTCCTCAGAAGAATCTGATTTGTGGTGAGGGGAGAGAGATAAAAGCTCATTTAGGAACGACATGAACATGCTGCGTAGGTAGCTGTTTATCAGTAAATATCTCCACTGAGATTAAGAAAAGCAGTAGCTTAATAAATTAAGTACTTCCTGGTATGGTTACTGTACTGGTAACTCCCCAAAAGAATCTGGATTGTGGTGAGGGAACAGAGAAAAAAGCTCATTTAGGACCTGCACTTACAAAGGGGGTAGGCAGCTGTATATCAGGGAGTAAACCTTCTGAGAATAAAAACAGCTGGGGCTTGTTAAGGTAATTACACAGGGGAAAGGATAATGTACTGGGAACTCCTCAGAAGAATCTGATTTGTGGTGAGGGGAGAGAGATAAAAGCTCATTTAGGAACGACATGAACATGCTGCGTAGGTAGCTATTTATCAGTAAATATCTCCACTGAGATTAAGAAAAGCAGTAGCTTAATAAATTAAGTACTTCCTGGTATGGTTACTGTACTGGTAACTCCCCAAAAGAATCTAGATTGTGGTGAGGGAACAGAGAAAAAAGCTCATTTAGGACCTGCACTTAAGAAGGGGGTAGGCAGCTGTATATCAGGGAGTAAACCTTCTGAGAATAAAAACAGCTGGAGCTTGTTAAGGTAATTACACAGGGGAAATGATAATGTACTGGGAACTCCTCAGAAGAATCTGATTTGTGGTGAGGGGAGAGAGATAAAAGCTCATTTAGGAACGACATGAACATGCTGCGTAGGTAGCTGTTTATCAGTAAATATCTCCACTGAGATTAAGAAAAGCAGTAGCTTAATAAATTAAGTACTTCCTGGTATGGTTACTGTACTAGTAACTCCCCAAAGAATCTGGATTGTGGTGAGGAAACAGACAAAAAAGCTCATTTAGGACCTGCACTTACGAAGGGGGTAGGCAGCTGTATATCAGGGAGTAAACCTTCTGAGAATAAAAACAGCTGGAGCTTGTTAAGGTAATTACACAGGGGAAAGGATAATGTACTGGGAACTCCTCAGAAGAATCTGATTTGTGGTGAGGGGAGAGAGATAAAAGCTAATTTACGAACGACATGAACATGCTGCGTAGGTAGCTGTTTATCAGTAAATATCTCCACTGAGATTAAGAAAAGCAGTAGCTTAATAAATTAAGTACTTCCTGGTATGGTTACTGTACTCGTAACTCCCCAAAAGAATCTGGATTGTGGTGAGGGAACAGAGAAAAAAGCTCATTTAGGACCTGCACTTACAAAGGGGGTAGGCAGCTGTATATCAGGGAGTAAACCTTCTGAGAATAAAAACAGCTGGGGCTTGTTAAGGTAATTACACAGGGGAAAGGATAATGTACTGGGAACTCCTCAGAAGAATCTGATTTGTGGTGAGGGGAGAGAGATAAAAGCTCATTTAGGAACGACATGAACATGCTGCGTAGGTAGCTATTTATCAGTAAATATCTCCACTGAGATTAAGAAAAGCAGTAGCTTAATAAATTAAGTACTTCCTGGTATGGTTACTGTACTCGTAACTCCCCAAAAGAATCTGGATTGTGGTGAGGGAACAGAGAAAAAAGCTCATTTAGGACCTGCACTTACGAAGGGGGTAGGCAGCTGTATATCAGGGAGTAAACCTTCTGAGAATAAAAACAGCTGGAGCTTGTTAAGGTAATTACACAGGGGAAAGGATAATGTACTGGGAACTCCTCAGAAGAATCTGATTTGTGGTGAGGGGAGAGAGATTAAAGGTCATTTAGGAACGACATGAACATGCTGCGTAGGTAGCTGTTTATCAGTAAATATCTCCACTGAGATTAAGAAAAGCAGTAGCTTAATAAATTAAGTACTTCCTGGTATGGTTACTTTACTGGTAACTCCCCAAAAGAATCTAGATTGTGGTGAGGGAACAGAGAAAAAAGCTCATTTAGGACCTGCACTTACGAAGGGGGTAGGCAGCTGTATATCAGGGAGTAAACCTTCTGAGAATAAAAACAGCTGGAGCTTGTTAAGGTAATTACACAGGGGAAAGGATAATTTACTAGGAACTCCTCAGAAGAATCTGATTTGTGGTGAGGGGAGAGAGATAAAAGCTCATTTAAGAACGACATGAACATGCTGCGTAGGTAGCTGTTTATCAGTAAATATCTCCACTGAGATTAAGAAAAGCAGTAGCTTAATAAATTAAGTACTTCCTGGTATGGTTACTGTACTGGTAACTCCCCAGAAGAATCTGGATTGTGGTGAGGGAAAAGAGAAAAAAGCTCATTTAGGACCTGCACTTACGAAGGGGGTAGGCAGCTGTATATCAGGGAGTAAACCTTCTGAGAATAAAAACAGCTGGAGCTTGTTAAGGTAATTACACAGGGGAAAGGATAATGTACTAGGAACTCCTCAGAAGAATCTGATTTGTGGTGAGTGGAGAGAGATAAAAGCTCATTTAGGAACGACATGAACATGCTGCGTAGGTAGCTGTTTATCAGTAAATATCTCCACTGAGATTAAGAAAAGCAGTAGCTTAATAAATTAAGTACTTCCTGGTATGGTTACTGTACTGGTAACTCCCCAGAAGAATCTGGATTGTGGTGAGGGAAAAGAGAAAAAAGCTCATTTAGGACCTGCACTTACGAAGGGGGTAGGCATCTGTATATCAGGGAGTAATCCTTCTGAGAATAAAAACAGCTGGAGCTTGTTAAGGTAATTACACAGGGGAAAGGATAATGTACTGGGAACTCCTCAGAAGAATCTGATTTGTGGTGAGGGGAGAGAGATAAAAGCTCATTTAGGAACGACATGAACATGTTGCGTAGGTATCTGTTTATCAGTAAATATCTCCACTGAGATTAAGAAAAGCAGTAGCTTAATAAATTAAGTACTTCCTGGTATGGTTACTGTACTGGTAACTCCCCAAAAGAATCTGGATTGTGGTGAGGGAACAGAGAAAAAAGCTCATTTAGGACCTGCACTTACGAACGGGGTAAGCAGCTGTATATCAGGGAGTAAACCTTCTGAGAATAAAAACAGCTGGAGCTTGTTAAGGTAATTACACAGGGGAAAGGATAATGTACTGGGAACTCCTCAGAAGAATCTGATTTGTGGTGAGGGGAGAGAGATAAAAGCTCATTTAGGAACGACATGAACATGCTGCGTAGGTAGCTGTTTATCAGTAAATATCTCCACTGAGATTAAGAAAAGCAGTAGCTTAATAAATTAAGTACTTCCTGGTATGGTTACTGTACTGGTAACTCCCCAAAAGAATCTAGATTGTGGTGAGGGAACAGAGAAAAAAGCTCATTTAGGACCTGCACTTAAGAAGGGGGTAGGCAGCTGTATATCAGGGAGTAAACCTTCTGAGAATAAAAACAGCTGGAGCTTGTTAAGGTAATTACACAGGGGAAATGATAATGTACTGGGAACTCCTCAGAAGAATCTGATTTGTGGTGAGGGGAGAGAGATAAAAGCTCATTTAGGAACGACATGAACATGCTGCGTAGGTAGCTGTTTATCAGTAAATATCTCCACTGAGATTAAGAAAAGCAGTAGCTTAATAAATTAAGTACTTCCTGGTATGGTTACTGTACTAGTAACTCCCCAAAGAATCTGGATTGTGGTGAGGAAACAGACAAAAAAGCTCATTTATGACCTGCACTTACGAAGGGGGTAGGCAGCTGTATATCAGGGAGTAAACCTTCTGAGAATAAAAACAGCTGGAGCTTGTTAAGGTAATTACACAGGGGAAAGGATAATGTACTGGGAACTCCTCAGAAGAATCTGATTTGTGGTGAGGGGAGAGAGATAAAAGCTCATTTACGAACGACATGAACATGCTGCGTAGGTAGCTGTTTATCAGTAAATATCTCCACTGAGATTAAGAAAAGCAGTAGCTTAATAAATTAAGTACTTCCTGGTATGGTTACTGTACTCGTAACTCCCCAAAAGAATCTGGATTGTGGTGAGGGAACAGAGAAAAAAGCTCATTTAGGACCTGCACTTACAAAGGGGGTAGGCAGCTGTATATCAGGGAGTAAACCTTCTGAGAATAAAAACAGCTGGGGCTTGTTAAGGTAATTACACAGGGGAAAGGATAATGTACTGGGAACTCCTCAGAAGAATCTGATTTGTGGTGAGGGGAGAGAGATAAAAGCTCATTTAGGAACGACATGAACATGCTGCGTAGGTAGCTATTTATCAGTAAATATCTCCACTGAGATTAAGAAAAGCAGTAGCTTAATAAATTAAGTACTTCCTGGTATGGTTACTGTACTCGTAACTCCCCAAAAGAATCTGGATTGTGGTGAGGGAACAGAGAAAAAAGCTCATTTAGGACCTGCACTTACGAAGGGGGTAGGCAGCTGTATATCAGGGAGTAAACCTTCTGAGAATAAAAACAGCTGGAGCTTGTTAAGGTAATTACACAGGGGAATGGATAATGTACTGGGAACTCCTCAGAAGAATCTGATTTGTGGTGAGGGGAGAGAGATTAAAGGTCATTTAGGAAGGACATGAACATGCTGCGTAGGTAGCTGTTTATCAGTAAATATCTCCACTGAGATTAAGAAAAGCAGTAGCTTAATAAATTAAGTACTTCCTGGTATGGTTACTTTACTGGTAACTCCCCAAAAGAATCTAGATTGTGGTGAGGGAACAGAGAAAAAAGCTCATTTAGGACCTGCACTTACGAAGGGGGTAGGCAGCTGTATATCAGGGAGTAAACCTTCTGAGAATAAAAACAGCTGGAGCTTGTTAAGGTAATTACACAGGGGAAAGGATAATTTACTAGGAACTCCTCAGAAGAATCTGATTTGTGGTGAGGGGAGAGAGATAAAAGCTCATTTAAGAACGACATGAACATGCTGCGTAGGTAGCTGTTTATCAGTAAATATCTCCACTGAGATTAAGAAAAGCAGTAGCTTAATAAATTAAGTACTTCCTGGTATGGTTACTGTACTGGTATCTCCCCAGAAGAATCTGGATTGTGGTGAGGGAAAAGAGAAAAAAGCTCATTTAGGACCTGCACTTACGAAGGGGGTAGGCAGCTGTATATCAGGGAGTAAACCTTCTGAGAATAAAAACAGCTGGAGCTTGTTAAGGTAATTACACAGGGGAAAGGATAATGTACTAGGAACTCCTCAGAAGAATCTGATTTGTGGTGAGTGGAGAGAGATAAAAGCTCATTTAGGAACGACATGAACATGCTGCGTAGGTAGCTGTTTATCAGTAAATATCTCCACTGAGATTAAGAAAAGCAGTAGCTTAATAAATTAAGTACTTCCTGGTATGGTTACTGTACTGGTAACTCCCCAGAAGAATCTGGATTGTGGTGAGGGAAAAGAGAAAAAAGCTCATTTAGGACCTGCACTTACGAAGGGGGTAGGCAGCTGTATATCAGGGAGTAAACCTTCTGAGAATAAAAACAGCTGAAGCTTGTTAAGGTAATTACACAGGGGAAAGGATAATGTACTGGGAACTCCTCAGAAGAATCTGATTTGTGGTGAGGGGAGAGAGATAAAAGCTCATTTACGAACGACATGAACATGCTGCGTAGGTAGCTGTTTATCAGTAAATATCTCCACTGAGATTAAGAAGAGCAGTAGCTTAATAAATTAAGTACTTCCTGGTATGGTTACTGTACTCGTAACTCCCCAAAAGAATCTGGATTGTGGTGAGGGAACAGAGAAAAAAGCTCATTTAGGACCTGCACTTACGAAGGGGGTAGGCAGCTGTATATCAGGGAGTAAACCTTCTGAGAATAAAAACAGCTGGAGCTTGTTAAGGTAATTACACAGGGGAAAGGATAATGTACTGGGAACTCCTCAGAAGAATCTGATTTGTGGTGAGGGGAGAGAGATAAAAGCTCATTTAGGAAGGACATGAACATGCTGCGTAGGTAGCTGTTTATCAGTAAATATCTCCACTGAGATTAAGAAAAGCAGTAGCTTAATAAATTAAGTACTTCCTGGTATGGTTACTTTACTGGTAACTCCCCAAAAGAATCTAGATTGTGGTGAGGGAACAGAGAAAAAAGCTCATTTAGGACCTGCACTTACGAAGGGGGTAGGCAGCTGTATATCAGGGAGTAAACCTTCTGAGAATAAAAACAGCTGGAGCTTGTTAAGGTAATTACACAGGGGAAAGGATAATTTACTAGGAACTCCTCAGAAGAATCTGATTTGTGGTGAGGGGAGAGAGATAAAAGCTCATTTAAGAACGACATGAACATGCTGCGTAGGTAGCTGTTTATTAGTAAATATCTCCACTGAGATTAAGAAAAGCAGTAGCTTAATAAATTAAGTACTTCCTGGTATGGTTACTGTACTGGTAACTCCCCAGAAGAATCTGGATTGTGGTGAGGGAAAAGAGAAAAAAGCTCATTTAGGACCTGCACTTACGAAGGGGGTAGGCAGCTGTATATCAGGGAGTAAACCTTCTGAGAATAAAAACAGCTGGAGCTTGTTAAGGTAATTACACAGGGGAAAGGATAATGTACTAGGAACTCCTCAGAAGAATCTGATTTATGGTGAGTGGAGAGAGATAAAAGCTCATTTAGGAACGACATGAACATGCTGCGTAGGTAGCTGTTTATCAGTAAATATCTCCACTGAGATTAAGAAAAGCAGTAGCTTAATAAATTAAGTACTTCCTGGTATGGTTACTGTACTGGTAACTCCCCAGAAGAATCTGGATTGTGGTGAGGGAAAAGAGAAAAAAGCTCATTTAGGACCTGCACTTACGAAGGGGGTAGGCAGCTGTATATCAGGGAGTAAACCTTCTGAGAATAAAAACAGCTGGAGCTTGTTAAGGTAATTACACAGGGGAAAGGATAATGTACTGGGAACTCCTCAGAAGAATCTGATTTGTGGTGAGGGGAGAGAGATAAAAGCTCATTTAGGAACGACATGAACATGCTGCGTAGGTAGCTGTTTATCAGTAAATTTCTCCACTGAGATTAAGAAAAGCAGTAGCTTAATAAATTAAGTACTTCCTGGTATGGTTACTGTACTGGTAACTCCCCAAAAGAATCTGGATTGTGGTGAGGGAACAGAGAAAAAAGCTCATTCAGGACCTGCAATTACGAAGGGGTAGGCAGCTGTATATCAGGGAGTAAACCTTCTGAGAATAAAAACAGCTGGAGCTTGTTAAGGTAATTACACAGGGGAAAGGATAATGTACTGGGAACTCCTCAGAAGAATCTGATTTGTGGTGAGGGGAGAGAGATAAAAGCTCATTTAGGAACGACATGAACATGCTGCGTAGGTAGATGTTTATCAGTAAATATCTCCACTGATATTAAGAAAAGCAGTAGCTTAATAAATTAAGTACTTCCTGGTATGGTTTCTGTACTGGTAACTCCCCAAAGGAATCTGGATTGTGGTGAGGGAACAGAGAAAAAAGCTCATTCAGGACCTGCACTTACGAAGGGGATAGACAGCTGTATATCAGGGAGTAAACCTTCTGAGAATAAAAACAGCTGGAGCTTGTTAAGGTAATTACACAGGGGAAAGGATAATGTACTGGGAACTCCTCAGAAGAATCTGATTTGTGGTGAGGGGAGAGAGATAAAAGCTCATTTAGGAACGACATGAACATGCTGCGTAGGTAGCTGTTTATCAGTAAATATCTCCACTGAGATTAAGAAAAGCAGTAGCTTAATAAATTAAGTACTTCCTGGTATGGTTACTGTACTGGTAACTCCCCAAAAGAATCTGGATTGTGGTGAGGGAACAGAGAAAAAAGCTCATTTAGGACCTGCACTTACGAAGGGGTTAGGCAGCTGTATATCAGGGAGTAAACCTTCTGAGAATAAATACAGCTGGAGCTTGTTAAGGTAATTACACAGGGGAAAGGATAATGTATTGGGAACTCCTCAGAAGAATCTGATTTGTGGTGAGGGGAGAGAGATAAAAGCTCATTTAGGAACGACATGAACATGCTGCGTAGGTAGCTGTTTATCAGTAAATATCTCCACTGAGATTAAGAAAAGCAGTAGCTTAATAAATTAAGTACTTCCTGGTATGGTTACTGTACTGGGAACTCCCCAAAAGAATCTGGATTGTGGTGAGGGAACAGAGAAAAAAGCTCATTAAGGACCTGCACTTACGAAGGGGTAGGCAGCTGTATATCAGGGAGTAAACCTTCTGAGAATAAAAACAGCTGGAGCTTGTTAAGGTAATTACACAGGGGAAAGGATAATGTACTGGGAACTCCTCAGAAGAATCTGATTTGTGGTGAGGGGAGAGAGATAAAAGCTCATTTAGGAACGACATGAACATGCTGCGTAGGTAGCTGTTTATCAGTAAATATCTCCACTGAGATTAAGAAAAGCAGAAGCTTAATAAATTAAGTACTTCCTGGTATGGTTACTGTACTGGTAACTCCCCAAAAGAATCTGGATTGTGGTGAGGGAACGGAGAAAAAAGCTCATTTAGGACCTGCATTTACGAAGGGGGTAGGCAGCTGTATATCAGGGAGTAAACCTTCTGAGAATAAAAACAGCTGGAGCTTGTTAAGGTAATTACACAGGGGAAATGATAATGTACTGGGAACTCCTCAGAAGAATCTGATTTGTGGTGAGGGGAGAGAGATAAAAGCTCATTTAGGAACGACATGAACATGCTGCGTAGGTAGCTGTTTATCAGTAAATATCTCCACTGAGATTAAGAAAAGCAGTAGCTTAATAAATTAAGTACTTCCTGGTATGGTTACTGTACTCGTAACTCCCCAAAAGAATCTGGATTGTGGTGAGGGAACAGAGAAAAAAGCTCATTTAGGACCTGCACTTACACAGGGGGTAGGCAGCTGTATATCAGGGAGTAAACCTTCTGAGAATAAAAACAGCTGGGGCTTGTTAAGGTAATTACACAGGGGAAAGGATAATGTACTGGGAACTCCTCAGAAGAATCTGATTTGTGGTGAGGGGAGAGAGATAAAAGCTCATTTAGGAACGACATGAACATGCTGCGTAGGTAGCTATTTATCAGTAAATATCTCCACTGAGATTAAGAAAAGCAGTAGCTTAATAAATTAAGTACTTCCTGGTATGGTTACTGTACTGGTAACTCCCGAAAAGAATCTGGATTGTGGTGAGGGAACAGAGAAAAAAGCTCATTTAGGACCTGCACTTACGAAGGGGGTAGGCAGCTGTATATCAGGGAGTAAACCTTCTGAGAATAAAAACAGCTGGAGCTTGTTAAGGTAATTACACAGGGGAAAGGATAATGTACTGGGAACTCCTCAGAAGAATCTGATTTGTGGTGAGGGGAGAGAGATAAAAGCTCATTTAGGAACGACATGAACATGCTGCGTAGGTAGCTGTTTATCAGTAAATATCTCCACTGAGATTAAGAAAAGCAGTAGCTTAATAAATTAAGTACTTCCTGGTATGGTTACTGTACTGGTAACTCCCCAAAAGGATCTGGATTGTGGTGAGGGAACAGAGAAAAAAGCTCATTTATGACCTGCACTTACGAAGGGGGTAGGCAGCTGTATATCAGGGAGTAAACCTTCTGAGAATAAAAACAGCTGGAGCTTGTTAAGGTAATTACACAGGGGAAAGGATAATTTACTGGGAACTCCTCAGAAGAATCTGATTTGTGGTGAAGGGAGAGAGATAATAGCTCATTTAGGAACGACATGAACATGCTGCGTAGGTAGCTGTTTATAAGTAAATATCTCCACTGAGATTAAGAAAAGCAGTAGCTTAATTAATTAAGTACTTCCTGGTATGGTTACTGTCATGGTAACTCCCCAAAAGAATCTGGATTGTGGTGAGGGAACAGAGAAAAAAGCTCATTTAGGACCTGCACTTACGAAGGGGGTAGGCAGCTGTATATCAGGGAATAAACCTTCTGAGAATAAAAACAGCTGGAGCTTGTTAAGGTAATTACACAGGGGAAAGGATAATGTACTGGGAACTCCTCAGAAGAATCTGATTTGTGGTGAGGGGAGAGAGATAAAGGCTCATTTAGGAACGACATGAACAGGCTGCCTAGGTAGCTGTTTATCAGTAAATATCTCCACTGAGATTAAGAAAAGCAGTAGCTTAGTAAATTAAGTACTTCCTGGTATGGTTACTGTACTGGTAACTCCCCAAAAGAATCTGGATTGTGGTGAGGGAACAGAGAAAAAAGCTCATTCAGGACCTGCACTTACGAAGGGGGTAGGCAGCTGTATATCAGGGAGTAAACCTTCTGAGAATAAAAACAGCTGGAGCTTGTTAAGGTAATTACACAGGGGAAAGGATAATGTACTGGGAACTCCTCAGAAGAATCTGATTTGTGGTGAGGGGAGAGAGATAAAAGCTCATTTAGGAACGACATGAACATGCTGCGTAGGTAGCTGTTTATCAGTAAATATCTCTACTGAGATTAAGAAAAGCAGTAGCTTAATAAATTAAGTACTTCCTGGTATGGTTACTGTACTGGTAACTCCCCAAAAGGATCTGGATTGTGGTGAGGGAACAGAGAAAAAAGCTCATTTAGGACCTGCACTTACAAAGGGGGTGAGATTAAGAAAAGTAGTAGCTTAATAAATTAAGTACTTCCTGGTATGGTTACTGTTCTCTTACCTCCCCAGTTGAATCTGGATTGTGGTCTGGGCACAGAGAAAAAAGCTCATTTAGGACCTGCACGTACGAAGGTGGTAGGTAGGTGTATATCAGGGAGTATCCCTTCTGAGAATAAGAACAGCTGGAGTTTGTTAAGGTAATTACATCGAGGAAAGTTTAATGTACTGGGAACTCCTCAGAAGACTCTGATTTCTGGCCTGGGGAGAGAGATAAAAGCTCATTTAGGAACGACATGAACATACTGGGTAGGTACCTATTTTTCAGTAAATATATCCACTGACAATAAGAATAGCAGTAGATCATGTGTGTACCGTAAGCACCACAGGGGTAAGTAGCTGGACATCCTAGAAATCTCCTCGGAGAATGAGAACAGTTGAAGCTAGGTCGGTTTGCCCGTGCGGGCCATAACGAGTGAACCCCGCGACCCTCGATTGAATCTGATTTGTGCTGGGGGAAGAGATGTAAAAGCTAATTTGTTTCCTCTACGCACCAGCGGGGTAAGTAGGAAATACAAGGTAATATCTCCGCGGTGAATTAGTACAGCTGCAGCTTGTTCATGTACGCTGGTCGGGACTTAGCGAGTGACCCCCGCTGTTCTCAGAGGTAGGATGTGCTCTGTGTTGCTGGAAGAGAGATAAAGGCTCACTTGTGTCTTGTAGGCACCAGCGGGGTAAGTCGCCCTATATCAGGGACTATCTCGTGAGTGAATGAGAACAGCTGCTGCTCCGTACTGTAGGCCGGTCAGGCCATAGCGAGTGAACGCCACTGTCCTCCATAGGATCTGCTATATTGAGTAAACGCCGCTGTCCCTGACAAGATCTGCATTGGTGTGCTGGAAGAGCGATAAAGGATAATTTATGTATTTTACGCACCACCGAGATGAATACCTTCTCGGTGAATGAGAACAGCTGCAGCTTGTTATTGGAGGCCTGACGCGCCATAGAGAGTAAACTCCGCTGTCCTAGACTGAATCTGCGTGGTGGTGCTGGAAGAGAGATAAAGGCTCATTTACATCCTGTATGCACCACAGGGGCAACTAGCTGTACATCACGTAACATCTCCTTGGTGAATGAGAACAGCTGCAGCTTGTTAGGGTAGGCTGATCGGGCGAGCCATAGACAGTGAACTCCTCTGTCCTCGATTGGATCGCTTTGTGGTGCTGCAAGAGTGATCAAGGCTCATTTATAATCTCTCTACACCACCGGGTAAGTAGCTGTATATCAGGAAATACCTCCGAGCTGAATGATTACAGCTGCAGCTTGATAGGGTAGGCTCGTGGGGCCATGGCGAATAAACTCCGCTGTCCTAGATTCAATCAGCTTTGGGGTGCTGGAAGTGAGATAATGGCTCTTTTGTGTCCTCTTCGCACCAGCGGGGTTAGTAATTGTATAGCAGGAAATAGCTCCACGGTGAATGAGAACAGCTGCAGCTTGTTAAGGGAGCCTGGTGGGATCATTGCGAGTGAACTCCGCTCTTCTCGAAGGGATCTGCTTTATGGTGCTGGAAGAGAAATAAAGGCTATACGCACAACGCAGGCAAATATCAGGGAATATCTCCTCGGTGAATGAGAACAGCTGCAGCTTGTTTGTGTAGGCCTTCGGGCCAAAGCGCAAAAACTCCGCTGTCTTCGATTGAATCTGATTTGTGCTGCGGGAGGAGACATAAAGGCTCATTTGTGTCCTTTACGCTCCAGCGGAGTAAGTAGGAAATATTAGGAAATATCTCCAGGGTGAATTAGTACAGCTGCAGCTTGTTCATGTACCCTGGTCGGGACTTAGCGAGTGACCCCCGCTGTTCTCAGAGGTAGGATGTGCTCTGTGTTGCTGGAAGAGAGAGATAAAGGCTCACTTGTGTCCTGTAGGCACCAGCGGGGTAAGTCGCCCTATATCAGGGACTATCTCCTGAGTGAATGAGAACAGCTGCTGCTCCGTACTGTAGGCCGGTCAGGCCATAGCGAGTGAACGCCACTGTCCTCCATAGGATCTGCTATATTGAGTAAACGCGCTGTCCCTGACAAGATCTGCATTGGTGTGCTGGAAGAGCGATAAAGGATAATTTATGTATTTTACGCACCACCGAGATGAATACCTTCTCGGTGAATGAGAACATCTGCAGCTTGTTATTGGAGGCCTGACGGGCCATAGAGCGTAAACTCCGCTGTCCTAGATTGAATCTGCGTGGTGGTGCTGGAAGAGAGATAAAGGCTCATTTACATCCAGTATGCACCACAGGGGCAACTAGCTGTACATCACGTAACATCTCCTCGGTGAATGAGAACAGCTGCAGCTTGTTAGGGTAGGCTGATCGGGCGAGCCATAGACAGTGAACTCCTCTGTCCTCGATTGGATCGCTATGAGGTGCTGCAAGAGTGATCAAGGCTCATTTATAATCTCTCTACACCACCGGGTAAGTAGCTGTATGTCAGGAAATACCTCCGAGCTGAATGATTACAGCTGCAGCTTGATAGGGTAGGCTCGTGGGGCCATGGCGAATAAACTCCGCTGTCCTAGATTCAATCGGCTTTGGGGTGCTGGAAGTGAGATAATGGCTCTTTTGTGTCCTCTTCGCACCAGCGGGGTTAGTAATTGTATAGCAGGAAATAGCTCCACGGTGAATGAGAACAGCTGCAGCTTGTTAAGGGAGCCTGGTGGGATCATTGCGAGTGAACTCCGCTCTTCTCGAAGGGATCTGCTTTATGGTGCTGGAAGAGAAATAAAGGCTATACGCACAACGCAGGCAAATATCAGGGAATATCTCCTCGGTGAATGAGAACACCTGCAGCTTGTTTGGGTAGGCCTTCGGGCCAAAGCGCAAAAACTCCGCTGTCTTCGATTGAATCTGATTTGTGCTGCGGGAGGAGAGATAAAGGCTCATTTGTGTCCTTTACGCTCCAGCGGAGTAAGTAGGAAATATTAGGAAATATCTCCAGGGTGAATTAGTACAGCTGCAGCTTGTTCATGTACGCTGGTCGGGACTTAGCGAGTGACCCCCGCTGTTCTCAGAGGTAGGATGTGCTCTGTGTTGCTGGAAGAGAGATAAAGGCTCACTTGTGTCCTGTAGGCACCAGCGGGGTAAGTCGCCCTATATCAGGGTCTATCTCCTGAGTGAATGAGAACAGCTGCTGCTCCGTACTGTAGGCCGGTCAGGCCATAGCGAGTGAACGCCACTGTCCTCCATAGGATCTGCTATATTGAGTAAACGCGCTGTCCCTGACAAGATCTGCATTGGTGTGCTGGAAGAGCGATAAAGGATAATTTATGTATTTTACGCACCACCGAGATGAATACCTTCTCGGTGAATGAGAACATCTGCAGCTTGTTATTGGAGGCCTGACGGGCCATAGAGCGTAAACTCCGCTGTCCTAGATTGAATCTGCGTGGTGGTGCTGGAAGAGAGATAAAGGCTCATTTACCTCCAGTATGCACCACAGGGGCAACTAGCTGTACATCACGTAACATCTCCTCGGTGAATGAGAACAGCTGCAGCTTGTTAGGGAAGGCTGATCGGGCGAGCCATAGACAGTGAACTCCTCTGTCCTCGATTGGATCGCTATGAGGTGCTGCAAGAGTGATCAAGGCTCATTTATAATCTCTCTACACCACCGGGTAAGTAGCTGTATGTCAGGAAATACCTCCGAGCTGAATGATTACAGCTGCAGCTTGATAGGGTAGGCTCGTGGGGCCATGGCGAATAAACTCCGCTGTCCTAGATTCAATCAGCTTTGGGGTGCTGGAAGTGAGATAATGGCTCTTTTGTGTCCTCTTCGCACCAGCGGAGTTAGTAATTGTATAGCAGGAAATAGCTCCACGGTGAATGAGAACAGCTGCAGCTTGTTAAGGGAGCCTGGTGGGATCATTGCGAGTGAACTCCGCTCTTCTCGAAGGGATCTGCTTTATGGTGCTGGAAGAGAAATAAAGGCTATACGCACAACGCAGGCAAATATCAGGGAATATCTCCTCGGTGAATGAGAACAGCTGCAGCTTGTTTGTGTAGGCCTTCGGGCCAAAGCGCAAAAACTCCGCTGTCTTCGATTGAATCTGATTTGTGCTGCGGGAGGAGACATAAAGGCTCATTTGTGTCCTTTACGCTCCAGCGGAGTAAGTAGGAAATATTAGGAAATATCTCCAGGGTGAATTAGTACAGCTGCAGCTTGTTCATGTACGCTGGTCGGGACTTAGCGAGTGACCCCCGCTGTTCTCAGAGGTAGGATGTGCTCTGTGTTGCTGGAAGAGAGAGATAAAGGCTCACTTGTGTCCTGTAGGCACCAGCGGGGTAAGTCGCCCTATATCAGGGACTATCCCCTGAGTGAATGAGAACAGCTGCTCCTCCGTACTGTAGGCCGGTCAGGCCATAGCGAGTGAACGCCACTGTCCTCCATAGGATCTGCTATATTGAGTAAACGCGCTGTCCCTGACAAGATCTGCATTGGTGTGCTGGAAGAGCGATAAAGGATAATTTATGTATTTTACGCACCACCGAGATGAATACCTTCTCGGTGAATGAGAACAGCTGCAGCTTGTTATTGTAGGCCTGACGGGCCATAGAGAGTAAACTCCGCTGTCCTAGACTAAATCTGCGTGGTGGTGCTGGAAGAGAGATAAAGGCTCATTTACATCCTGTATGCACCACAGGGGCAACTAGCTGTACATCACGTAACATCTCCTCGGTGAATGAGAACAGCTGCAGCTTGTTAGGGTAGGCTGATCGGGCGGGCCATAGACAGTGAACTCCTCTGTCCTCGATTGGATCGCTATGTGGTGCTGCAAGAGTGATCAAGGCTCATGTATAATCTCTCTACACCACCGGCTAAGTAGCTGTATATCAGGAAATACCTCCGAGCTGAATGATTACAGCTGCAGCTTGATAGGGTAGGCTCTTGGGGCCATAGCGAATAAACTCCGCTGTCCTAGATTCAATCGGCTTTGGGATGCTGGAAGTGAGATAAAGGCTCATTTGTGTCCTCTTCGCACCAGCGGGGTTAGTAATTGTATAGCAGGAAATAGCTCCACGGTGAATGAGAACAGCTGCAGCTTGTTAAGGTAGCCTGGTGGGATCATTGCGAGTGAACTCCGCTCTTCTCGAAGGGATCTGCTTTATGGTGCTGGAAGAGAAATAAAGGCTATACCCACAACGCAGGCAAATATCAGGGAATATCTCCTCGGAGAATGAGAACAGGTGCAGGTGTTTGGGTAGGCCTTGGGGCCAAAGCGCGAAAACTCCGCTGTCTTCGACTGAATCTGATTTGTGCTGCGGGAAGAGAGATAAAGGCTCATTTGTGTCCTTTACGCTCCAGCGGAGTAAGTAGGAAATATTAGGAAATATCTCCAGGGTGAATTAGTACAGCTGCAGCTTGTTCATGTACGCTGGTCGGGACTTAGCGAGTGACCCCCGCTGTTCTCAGAGGTAGGATGTGCTCTGTGTTGCTGGAAGAGAGATAAAGGCTCACTTGTGTCCTGTAGGCACCAGCGGGGTAAGTCGCCCTATATCAGGGACTATCTCCTGAGTGAATGAGAACAGCTGCTGCTCCGTACTGTAGGCCGGTCAGGCCATAGCGAGTGAACGCCACTGTCCTCCATAGGATCTGCTATATTGAGTAAACGCCGCTGTCCCTGACAAGATCTGCATTGGTGTGCTGGAAGAGCGATAAAGGATAATTTATGTATTTTACGCACCACCGAGATGAATACCTTCTCGGTGAATGAGAACAACTGCAGCTTGTTATTGGAGGCCTGACGGGCCATAGAGCATAAACTCCGCTGTCCTAGATTGAATCTGCGTGGTGGTGCTGGAAGAGAGATAAAAGCTCATTTACATCCTGTATGCACCACAGGGGCAACTAGCTGTACATCACGTAACATCTCCTCGGTGAATGAGAACAGCTGCAGCTTGTTAGGGTAGGCTGATCGGGCGGGCCATAGACAGTGAACTCCTCTGTCCTCGATTGGATCGCTATGTGGTGCTGCAAGAGTTGATCAAGGCTCATTTATAATCTCTCTACACCACCGGGTAAGTAGCTGTATATCAGGAAATACCTCCGAGCTGAATGATTACAGCTGCAGCTTGATAGGGTAGGCTCGTGGGGCCATGGCGAATAAACTCCGCTGTCCTAGATTCAATCGGCTTTGGGGTGCTGGAAGTGAGATAATGGCTCTTTTGTGTCCTCTTCGCACCAGCGGGGTTAGTAATTGTATAGCAGGAAATAGCTCCACGGTGAATGAGAACAGCTGCAGCTTGTTAAGGGAGCCTGGTGGGATCATTGCGAGTGAACTCCGCTCTTCTCGAAGGGATCTGCTTTATGGTGCTGGAAGAGAAATAAAGGCTATACGCACAACGCAGGCAAATATCAGGGAATATCTCCTCGGTGAATGAGAACACCTGCAGCTTGTTTGGGTAGGCCTTCGGGCCAAAGCGCAAAAACTCCGCTGTCTTCGATTGAATCTGATTTGTGCTGCGGGAGGAGAGATAAAGGCTCATTTGTGTCCTTTACGCTCCAGCGGAGTAAGTAGGAAATATTAGGAAATATCTCCAGGGTGAATTAGTACAGCTGCAGCTTGTTCATGTACGCTGGTCGGGACTTAGCGAGTGACCCCCGCTGTTCTCAGAGGTAGGATGTGCTCTGTGTTGCTGGAAGAGAGATAAAGGCTCACTTGTGTCCTGTAGGCACCAGCGGGGTAAGTCGCCCTATATCAGGGACTATCTCCTGAGTGAATGAGAACAGCTGCTGCTCCGTACTGTAGGCCGGTCAGGCCATAGCGAGTGAACGCCACTGTCCTCCATAGGATCTGCTATATTGAGTAAACGCGCTGTCCCTGACAAGATCTGCATTGGTGTGCTGGAAGAGCGATAAAGGATAATTTATGTATTTTACGCACCACCGAGATGAATACCTTCTCGGTGAATGAGAACATCTGCAGCTTGTTATTGGAGGCCTGACGGGCCATAGAGCGTAAACTCCGCTGTCCTAGATTGAATCTGCGTGGTGGTGCTGGAAGAGAGATAAAGGCTCATTTACATCCAGTATGCACCACAGGGGCAACTAGCTGTACATCACGTAACATCTCCTCGGTGAATGAGAACAGCTGCAGCTTGTTAGGGAAGGCTGATCGGGCGAGCCATAGACAGTGAACTCCTCTGTCCTCGATTGGATCGCTATGAGGTGCTGCAAGAGTGATCAAGGCTCATTTATAATCTCTCTACACCACCGGGTAAGTAGCTGTATGTCAGGAAATACCTCCGAGCTGAATGATTACAGCTGCAGCTTGATAGGGTAGGCTCGTGGGGCCATGGCGAATAAACTCCGCTGTCCTAGATTCAATCAGCTTTGGGGTGCTGGAAGTGAGATAATGGCTCTTTTGTGTCCTCTTCGCACCAGCGGGGTTAGTAATTGTATAGCAGGAAATAGCTCCACGGTGAATGAGAACAGCTGCAGCTTGTTAAGGGAGCCTGGTGGGATCATTGCGAGTGAACTCCGCTCTTCTCGAAGGGATCTGCTTTATGGTGCTGGAAGAGAAATAAAGGCTATACGCACAACGCAGGCAAATATCAGGGAATATCTCCTCGGTGAATGAGAACAGCTGCAGCTTGTTTGGGTAGGCCTTCGGGCCAAAGCGCAAAAACTCCGCTGTCTTCGATTGAATCTGATTTGTGCTGCGGGAGGAGACATAAAGGCTCATTTGTGTCCTTTACGCTCCAGCGGAGTAAGTAGGAAATATTAGGAAATATCTCCAGGGTGAATTAGTACAGCTGCAGCTTGTTCATGTACGCTGGTCGGGACTTAGCGAGTGACCCCCGCTGTTCTCAGAGGTAGGATGTGCTCTGTGTTGCTGGAAGAGAGAGATAAAGGCTCACTTGTGTCCTGTAGGCACCAGCGGGGTAAGTCGCCCTATATCAGGGACTATCTCCTGAGTGAATGAGAACAGCTGCTCCTCCGTACTGTAGGCCGGTCAGGCCATAGCGAGTGAACGCCACTGTCCTCCATAGGATCTGCTATATTGAGTAAACGCGCTGTCCCTGACAAGATCTGCATTGGTGTGCTGGAAGAGCGATAAAGGATAATTTATGTATTTTACGCACCACCGAGATGAATACCTTCTCGGTGAATGAGAACAGCTGCAGCTTGTTATTGGAGGCCTGACGGGCCATAGAGCGTAAACTCCGCTGTCCTAGATTGAATCTGCGTGGTGGTGCTGGAAGAGAGATAAAGGCTCATTTACATCCTGTATGCACCACAGGGGCAACTAGCTGTACATCACGTAACATCTCCTCGGTGAATGAGAACAGCTGCAGCTTGTTAGGGTAGGCTGATCGGGCGGGCCATAGACAGTGAACTCCTCTGTCCTCGATTGGATCGCTATGTGGTGCTGCAAGAGTGATCAAGGCTCATTTATAATCTCTCTACACCACCGGGTAAGTAGCTGTATATCAGGAAATACCTCCGAGCTGAATGATTACAGCTGCAGCTTGATAGGGTAGGCTCGTGGGGCCATAGCGAATAAACTCCGCTGTCCTAGATTCAATCGGCTTTGGGGTGCTGGAAGTGAGATAATGGCTCTTTTGTGTCCTCTTCGCACCAGCGGGGTTAGTAATTGTATAGCAGGAAATAGCTCCACGGTGAATGAGAACAGCTGCAGCTTGTTAAGGTAGCCTGGTGGGATCATTGCGAGTGAACTCCGCTCTTCTCGAAGGGATCTGCTTTATGGTGCTGGAAGAGAAATAAAGGCTATACGCACAACGCAGGCAAATATCAGGGAATATCTCCTCGGAGAATGAGAACAGGTGCAGCTTGTTTGGGTAGGCCTTCGGGCCAAAGCGCAAAAACTCCGCTGTCTTCGATTGAATCTGATTTGTGCTGCGGGAAGAGAGATAAAGGCTCATTTGTGTCCTTTACGCTC
This sequence comes from Perognathus longimembris pacificus, assembly GCF_023159225.1. Taxonomy (NCBI): domain Eukaryota; kingdom Metazoa; phylum Chordata; class Mammalia; order Rodentia; family Heteromyidae; genus Perognathus; species Perognathus longimembris. The sequence goes on along the minus strand of NW_025961365.1, from coordinate 36,817 downwards.
CAGCGGAGTAAGTAGGAAATATTAGGAAATATCTCCAGGGTGAATTAGTACAGCTGCAGCTTGTTCATGTACGCTGGTCGGGACTTAGCGAGTGACCCCCGCTGTTCTCAGAGGTAGGATGTGCTCTGTGTTGCTGGAAGAGAGATAAAGGCTCACTTGTGTCCTGTAGGCACCAGCGGGGTAAGTCGCCCTATATCAGGGACTATCTCCTGAGTGAATGAGAACAGCTGCTGCTCCGTACTGTAGGCCGGTCAGGCCATAGCGAGTGAACGCCACTGTCCTCCATAGGATCTGCTATATTGAGTAAACGCCGCTGTCCCTGACAAGATCTGCATTGGTGTGCTGGAAGAGCGATAAAGGATAATTTATGTATTTTACGCACCACCGAGATGAATACCTTCTCGGTGAATGAGAACATCTGCAGCTTGTTATTGGAGGCCTGACGGGCCATAGAGCATAAACTCCGCTGTCCTAGATTGAATCTGCGTGGTGGTGCTGGAAGAGAGATAAAGGCTCATTTACATCCTGTATGCACCACAGGGGCAACTAGCTGTACATCACGTAACATCTCCTCGGTGAATGAGAACAGCTGCAGCTTGTTAGGGTAGGCTGATCGGGCGGGCCATAGACAGTGAACTCCTCTGTCCTCGATTGGATCGCTATGTGGTGCTGCAAGAGTGATCAAGGCTCATTTATAATCTCTCTACACCACCGGGTAAGTAGCTGTATATCAGGAAATACCTCCGAGCTGAATGATTACAGCTGCAGCTTGATAGGGTAGGCTCGTGGGGCCATGGCGAATAAACTCCGCTGTCCTAGATTCAATCGGCTTTGGGGTGCTGGAAGTGAGATAATGGCTCTTTTGTGTCCTCTTCGCACCAGCGGGGTTAGTAATTGTATAGCAGGAAATAGCTTCCACGGTGAATGAGAACAGCTGCAGCTTGTTAAGGTAGCCTGGTGGGATCATTGCGAGTGAACTCCGCTCTTCTCGAAGGGATCTGCTTTATGGTGCTGGAAGAGAAATAAAGGCTATACGCACAACGCAGGTAAATATCAGGGAATATCTCCTCGGTGAATGAGAACAGCTGCAGCTTGTTTGGGTAGGCCTTCGGGCCAAAGCGCGAAAACTCCGCTGTCTTCGATTGAATCTGATTTGTGCTGCGGGAAGAGAGATAAAGGCTCATTTGTGTCCTATACGCTCCAGCGGAGTAAGTAGGAAATATTAGGAAATATCTCCAGGGTGAATTAGTACAGCTGCAGCTTGTTCATGTACGCTGGTCGGGACTTAGCGAGTGACCCCCGCTGTTCTCAGAGGTAGGATGTGCTCTGTGTTGCTGGAAGAGAGATAAAGGCTCACTTGTGTCCTGTAGGCACCAGCGGGGTAAGTCGCCCTATATCAGGGACTATCTCCTGAGTGAATGAGAACAGCTGCTGCTCCGTACTGTAGGCCGGTCAGGCCATAGCGAGTGAACGCCACTGTCCTCCATAGGATCTGCTATATTGAGTAAACGCCGCTGTCCCTGACAAGATCTGCATTGGTGTGCTGGAAGAGCGATAAAGGATAATTTATGTATTTTACGCACCACCGAGATGAATACCTTCTCGGTGAATGAGAACAGCTGCAGCTTGTTATTGTAGGCCTGACGGGCCATAGAGAGTAAACTCCGCTGTCCTAGACTAATCTGCGTGGTGGTGCTGGAAGAGAGATAAAGGCTCATTTACATCCAGTATGCACCACAGGGGCAACTAGCTGTACATCACGTAACATCTCCTCGGTGAATGAGAACAGCTGCAGCTTGTTAGGGTAGGCTGATCGGGCGAGCCATAGACAGTGAACTCCTCTGTCCTCGATTGGATCGCTATGAGGTGCTGCAAGAGTGATCAAGGCTCATTTATAATCTCTCTACACCACCGGGTAAGTAGCTGTATGTCAGGAAATACCTCCGAGCTGAATGATTACAGCTGCAGCTTGATAGGGTAGGCTCGTGGGGCCATGGCGAATAAACTCCGCTGTCCTAGATTCAATCGGCTTTGGGGTGCTGGAAGTGAGATAATGGCTCTTTTGTGTCCTCTTCGCACCAGCGGGGTTAGTAATTGTATAGCAGGAAATAGCTCCACGGTGAATGAGAACAGCTGCAGCTTGTTAAGGGAGCCTGGTGGGATCATTGCGAGTGAACTCCGCTCTTCTCGAAGGGATCTGCTTTATGGTGCTGGAAGAGAAATAAAGGCTATACGCACAACGCAGGCAAATATCAGGGAATATCTCCTCGGTGAATGAGAACAGCTGCAGCTTGTTTGGGTAGGCCTTCGGGCCAAAGCGCAAAAACTCCGCTGTCTTCGATTGAATCTGATTTGTGCTGCGGGAGAGAGATAAAGGCTCATTTGTGTCCTTTACGCTCCAGCGGAGTAAGTAGGAAATATTAGGAAATATCTCCAGGGTGAATTAGTACAGCTGCAGCTTGTTCATGTACGCTGGTCGGGACTTAGCGAGTGACCCCCGCTGTTCTCAGAGGTAGGATGTGCTCTGTGTTGCTGGAAGAGAGATAAAGGCTCACTTGTGTCCTGTAGGCACCAGCGGGGTAAGTCGCCCTATATCAGGGACTATCTCCTGAGTGAATGAGAACAGCTGCTGCTCCGTACTGTAGGCCGGTCAGGCCATAGCGAGTGAACGCCACTGTCCTCCATAGGATCTGCTATATTGAGTAAACGCGCTGTCCCTGACAAGATCTGCATTGGTGTGCTGGAAGAGCGATAAAGGATAATTTATGTATTTTACGCACCACCGAGATGAATACCTTCTCGGTGAATGAGAACATCTGCAGCTTGTTATTGGAGGCCTGACGGGCCATAGAGCGTAAACTCCGCTGTCCTAGATTGAATCTGCGTGGTGGTGCTGGAAGAGAGATAAAGGCTCATTTACATCCAGTATGCACCACAGGGGCAACTAGCTGTACATCACGTAACATCTCCTCGGTGAATGAGAACAGCTGCAGCTTGTTAGGGTAGGCTGATCGGGCGAGCCATAGACAGTGAACTCCTCTGTCCTCGATTGGATCGCTATGAGGTGCTGCAAGAGTGATCAAGGCTCATTTATAATCTCTCTACACCACCGGGTAAGTAGCTGTATATCAGGAAATACCTCCGAGCTGAATGATTACAGCTGCAGCTTGATAGGGTAGGCTCGTGGGGCCATGGCGAATAAACTCCGCTGTCCTAGATTCAATCAGCTTTGGGGTGCTGGAAGTGAGATAATGGCTCTTTTGTGTCCTCTTCGCACCAGCGGGGTTAGTAATTGTATAGCAGGAAATAGCTCTCGGTGAATGAGAACAGCTGCAGCTTGTTAAGGTAGCCTGGTGGGATCATTGCGAGTGAACTCCGCTCTTCTCGAAGGGATCTGCTTTATGGTGCTGGAAGAGAAATAAAGGCTATACGCACAACGCAGGTAAATATCAGGGAATATCTCCTCGGTGAATGAGAACAGCTGCAGCTTGTTTGGGTAGGCCTTCGGCCAAAGCGCGAAAACTCCGCTGTCTTCGATTGAATCTGATTTGTGCTGCGGGAAGAGAGATAAAGGCTCATTTGTGTCCTATACGCTCCAGCGGAGTAAGTAGGAAATATTAGGAAATATCTCCAGGGTGAATTAGTACAGCTGCAGCTTGTTCATGTACGCTGGTCGGGACTTAGCGAGTGACCCCCGCTGTTCTCAGAGGTAGGATGTGCTCTGTGTTGCTGGAAGAGAGATAAAGGCTCACTTGTGTCCTGTAGGCACCAGCGGGGTAAGTCGCCCTATATCAGGGACTATCTCCTGAGTGAATGAGAACAGCTGCTGCTCCGTACTGTAGGCCGGTCAGGCCATAGCGAGTGAACGCCACTGTCCTCCATAGGATCTGCTATATTGAGTAAACGCGCTGTCCCTGACAAGATCTGCATTGGTGTGCTGGAAGAGCGATAAAGGATAATTTATGTATTTTACGCACCACCGAGATGAATACCTTCTCGGTGAATGAGAACATCTGCAGCTTGTTATTGGAGGCCTGACGGGCCATAGAGCGTAAACTCCGCTGTCCTAGATTGAATCTGCGTGGTGGTGCTGGAAGAGAGATAAAGGCTCATTTACATCCTGTATGCACCACAGGGGCAACTAGCTGTACATCACGTAACATCTCCTCGGTGAATGAGAACAGCTGCAGCTTGTTAGGGTAGGCTGATCGGGCGGGCCATAGACAGTGAACTCCTCTGTCCTCGATTGGATCGCTATGTGGTGCTGCAAGAGTGATCAAGGCTCATTTATAATCTCTCTACACCACCGGGTAAGTAGCTGTATATCAGGAAATACCTCCGAGCTGAATGATTACAGCTGCAGCTTGATAGGGTAGGCTCGTGGGGCCATAGCGAATAAACTCCGCTGTCCTAGATTCAATCGGCTTTGGGGTGCTGGAAGTGAGATAATGGCTCTTTTGTGTCCTCTTCGCACCAGCGGGGTTAGTAATTGTATAGCAGGAAATAGGCTCCACGGTGAATGAGAACAGCTGCAGCTTGTTAAGGTAGCCTGGTGGGATCATTGCGAGTGAACTCCGCTCTTCTCGAAGGGATCTGCTTTATGGTGCTGGAAGAGAAATAAAGGCTATACGCACAACGCAGGTAAATATCAGGGAATATCTCCTCGGTGAATGAGAACAGCTGCAGCTTGTTTGGGTAGGCCTTCGGGCCAAAGCGCGAAAACTCCGCTGTCTTCGATTGAATCTGATTTGTGCTGCGGGAAGAGAGATAAAGGCTCATTTGTGTCCTATACGCTCCAGCGGAGTAAGTAGGAAATATTAGGAAATATCTCCAGGGTGAATTAGTACAGCTGCAGCTTGTTCATGTACGCTGGTCGGGACTTAGCGAGTGACCCCCGCTGTTCTCAGAGGTAGGATGTGCTCTGTGTTGCTGGAAGAGAGATAAAGGCTCACTTGTGTCCTGTAGGCACCAGCGGGGTAAGTCGCCCTATATCAGGGACTATCTCCTGAGTGAATGAGAACAGCTGCTGCTCCGTACTGTAGGCCGGTCAGGCCATAGCGAGTGAACGCCACTGTCCTCCATAGGATCTGCTATATTGAGTAAACGCGCTGTCCCTGACAAGATCTGCATTGGTGTGCTGGAAGAGCGATAAAGGATAATTTATGTATTTTACGCACCACCGAGATGAATACCTTCTCGGTGAATGAGAACATCTGCAGCTTGTTATTGGAGGCCTGACGGGCCATAGAGCGTAAACTCCGCTGTCCTAGATTGAATCTGCGTGGTGGTGCTGGAAGAGAGATAAAGGCTCATTTACATCCAGTATGCACCACAGGGGCAACTAGCTGTACATCACGTAACATCTCCTCGGTGAATGAGAACAGCTGCAGCTTGTTAGGGTAGGCTGATCGGGCGAGCCATAGACAGTGAACTCCTCTGTCCTCGATTGGATCGCTATGAGGTGCTGCAAGAGTGATCAAGGCTCATTTATAATCTCTCTACACCACCGGGTAAGTAGCTGTATGTCAGGAAATACCTCCGAGCTGAATGATTACAGCTGCAGCTTGATAGGGTAGGCTCGTGGGGCCATGGCGAATAAACTCCGCTGTCCTAGATTCAATCGGCTTTGGGGTGCTGGAAGTGAGATAATGGCTCTTTTGTGTCCTCTTCGCACCAGCGGGGTTAGTAATTGTATAGCAGGAAATAGCTCCACGGTGAATGAGAACAGCTGCAGCTTGTTAAGGGAGCCTGGTGGGATCATTGCGAGTGAACTCCGCTCTTCTCGAAGGGATCTGCTTTATGGTGCTGGAAGAGAAATAAAGGCTATACGCACAACGCAGGCAAATATCAGGGAATATCTCCTCGGTGAATGAGAACAGCTGCAGCTTGTTTGGGTAGGCCTTCGGGCCAAAGCGCAAAAACTCCGCTGTCTTCGATTGAATCTGATTTGTGCTGCGGGAGGAGACATAAAGGCTCATTTGTGTCCTTTACGCTCCAGCGGAGTAAGTAGGAAATATTAGGAAATATCTCCAGGGTGAATTAGTACAGCTGCAGCTTGTTCATGTACGCTGGTCGGGACTTAGCGAGTGACCCCCGCTGTTCTCAGAGGTAGGATGTGCTCTGTGTTGCTGGAAGAGAGATAAAGGCTCACTTGTGTCCTGTAGGCACCAGCGGGGTAAGTCGCCCTATATCAGGGACTATCTCCTGAGTGAATGAGAACAGCTGCTGCTCCGTACTGTAGGCCGGTCAGGCCATAGCGAGTGAACGCCACTGTCCTCCATAGGATCTGCTATATTGAGTAAACGCGCTGTCCCTGACAAGATCTGCATTGGTGTGCTGGAAGAGCGATAAAGGATAATTTATGTATTTTACGCACCACCGAGATGAATACCTTCTCGGTGAATGAGAACATCTGCAGCTTGTTATTGGAGGCCTGACGGGCCATAGAGCGTAAACTCCGCTGTCCTAGATTGAATCTGCGTGGTGGTGCTGGAAGAGAGATAAAGGCTCATTTACATCCAGTATGCACCACAGGGGCAACTAGCTGTACATCACGTAACATCTCCTCGGTGAATGAGAACAGCTGCAGCTTGTTAGGGTAGGCTGATCGGGCGAGCCATAGACAGTGAACTCCTCTGTCCTCGATTGGATCGCTATGAGGTGCTGCAAGAGTGATCAAGGCTCATTTATAATCTCTCTACACCACCGGGTAAGTAGCTGTATGTCAGGAAATACCTCCGAGCTGAATGATTACAGCTGCAGCTTGATAGGGTAGGCTCGTGGGGCCATGGCGAATAAACTCCGCTGTCCTAGATTCAATCGGCTTTGGGGTGCTGGAAGTGAGATAATGGCTCTTTTGTGTCCTCTTCGCACCAGCGGGGTTAGTAATTGTATAGCAGGAAATAGCTCCACGGTGAATGAGAACAGCTGCAGCTTGTTAAGGGAGCCTGGTGGGATCATTGCGAGTGAACTCCGCTCTTCTCGAAGGGATCTGCTTTATGGTGCTGGAAGAGAAATAAAGGCTATACGCACAACGCAGGCAAATATCAGGGAATATCTCCTCGGTGAATGAGAACAGCTGCAGCTTGTTTGGGTAGGCCTTCGGGCCAAAGCGCAAAAACTCCGCTGTCTTCGATTGAATCTGATTTGTGCTGCGGGAGGAGAGATAAAGGCTCATTTGTGTCCTTTACGCTCCAGCGGAGTAAGTAGGAAATATTAGGAAATATCTCCAGGGTGAATTAGTACAGCTGCAGCTTGTTCATGTACGCTGGTCGGGACTTAGCGAGTGACCCCCGCTGTTCTCAGAGGTAGGATGTGCTCTGTGTTGCTGGAAGAGAGAGATAAAGGCTCACTTGTGTCCTGTAGGCACCAGCGGGGTAAGTCGCCCTATATCAGGGACTATCTCCTGAGTGAATGAGAACAGCTGCTGCTCCGTACTGTAGGCCGGTCAGGCCATAGCGAGTGAACGCCACTGTCCTCCATAGGATCTGCTATATTGAGTAAACGCGCTGTCCCTGACAAGATCTGCATTGGTGTGCTGGAAGAGCGATAAAGGATAATTTATGTATTTTACGCACCACCGAGATGAATACCTTCTCGGTGAATGAGAACATCTGCAGCTTGTTATTGGAGGCCTGACGGGCCATAGAGCGTAAACTCCGCTGTCCTAGATTGAATCTGCGTGGTGGTGCTGGAAGAGAGATAAAGGCTCATTTACATCCAGTATGCACCACAGGGGCAACTAGCTGTACATCACGTAACATCTCCTCGGTGAATGAGAACAGCTGCAGCTTGTTAGGGTAGGCTGATCGGGCGAGCCATAGACAGTGAACTCCTCTGTCCTCGATTGGATCGCTATGAGGTGCTGCAAGAGTGATCAAGGCTCATTTATAATCTCTCTACACCACCGGGTAAGTAGCTGTATGTCAGGAAATACCTCCGAGCTGAATGATTACAGCTGCAGCTTGATAGGGTAGGCTCGTGGGGCCATGGCGAATAAACTCCGCTGTCCTAGATTCAATCGGCTTTGGGGTGCTGGAAGTGAGATAATGGCTCTTTTGTGTCCTCTTCGCACCAGCGGGGTTAGTAATTGTATAGCAGGAAATAGCTCCACGGTGAATGAGAACAGCTGCAGCTTGTTAAGGGAGCCTGGTGGGATCATTGCGAGTGAACTCCGCTCTTCTCGAAGGGATCTGCTTTATGGTGCTGGAAGAGAAATAAAGGCTATACGCACAACGCAGGCAAATATCAGGGAATATCTCCTCGGTGAATGAGAACAGCTGCAGCTTGTTTGGGTAGGCCTTCGGGCCAAAGCGCAAAAACTCCGCTGTCTTCGATTGAATCTGATTTGTGCTGCGGGAGGAGAGATAAAGGCTCATTTGTGTCCTTTACGCTCCAGCGGAGTAAGTAGGAAATATTAGGAAATATCTCCAGGGTGAATTAGTACAGCTGCAGCTTGTTCATGTACGCTGGTCGGGACTTAGCGAGTGACCCCCGCTGTTCTCAGAGGTAGGATGTGCTCTGTGTTGCTGGAAGAGAGATAAAGGCTCACTTGTGTCCTGTAGGCACCAGCGGGGTAAGTCGCCCTATATCAGGGACTATCTCCTGAGTGAATGAGAACAGCTGCTGCTCCGTACTGTAGGCCGGTCAGGCCATAGCGAGTGAACGCCACTGTCCTCCATAGGATCTGCTATATTGAGTAAACGCGCTGTCCCTGACAAGATCTGCATTGGTGTGCTGGAAGAGCGATAAAGGATAATTTATGTATTTTACGCACCACCGAGATGAATACCTTCTCGGTGAATGAGAACATCTGCAGCTTGTTATTGGAGGCCTGACGGGCCATAGAGCGTAAACTCCGCTGTCCTAGATTGAATCTGCGTGGTGGTGCTGGAAGAGAGATAAAGGCTCATTTACATCCAGTATGCACCACAGGGGCAACTAGCTGTACATCACGTAACATCTCCTCGGTGAATGAGAACAGCTGCAGCTTGTTAGGGTAGGCTGATCGGGCGAGCCATAGACAGTGAACTCCTCTGTCCTCGATTGGATCGCTATGAGGTGCTGCAAGAGTGATCAAGGCTCATTTATAATCTCTCTACACCACCGGGTAAGTAGCTGTATGTCAGGAAATACCTCCGAGCTGAATGATTACAGCTGCAGCTTGATAGGGTAGGCTCGTGGGGCCATGGCGAATAAACTCCGCTGTCCTAGATTCAATCGGCTTTGGGGTGCTGGAAGTGAGATAATGGCTCTTTTGTGTCCTCTTCGCACCAGCGGGGTTAGTAATTGTATAGCAGGAAATAGCTCCACGGTGAATGAGAACAGCTGCAGCTTGTTAAGGGAGCCTGGTGGGATCATTGCGAGTGAACTCCGCTCTTCTCGAAGGGATCTGCTTTATGGTGCTGGAAGAGAAATAAAGGCTATACGCACAACGCAGGCAAATATCAGGGAATATCTCCTCGGTGAATGAGAACAGCTGCAGCTTGTTTGGGTAGGCCTTCGGGCCAAAGCGCAAAAACTCCGCTGTCTTCGATTGAATCTGATTTGTGCTGCGGGAGGAGACATAAAGGCTCATTTGTGTCCTTTACGCTCCAGCGGAGTAAGTAGGAAATATTAGGAAATATCTCCAGGGTGAATTAGTACAGCTGCAGCTTGTTCATGTACGCTGGTCGGGACTTAGCGAGTGACCCCCGCTGTTCTCAGAGGTAGGATGTGCTCTGTGTTGCTGGAAGAGAGAGATAAAGGCTCACTTGTGTCCTGTAGGCACCAGCGGGGTAAGTCGCCCTATATCAGGGACTATCTCCTGAGTGAATGAGAACAGCTGCTGCTCCGTACTGTAGGCCGGTCAGGCCATAGCGAGTGAACGCCACTGTCCTCCATAGGATCTGCTATATTGAGTAAACGCGCTGTCCCTGACAAGATCTGCATTGGTGTGCTGGAAGAGCGATAAAGGATAATTTATGTATTTTACGCACCACCGAGATGAATACCTTCTCGGTGAATGAGAACATCTGCAGCTTGTTATTGGAGGCCTGACGGGCCATAGAGCGTAAACTCCGCTGTCCTAGATTGAATCTGCGTGGTGGTGCTGGAAGAGAGATAAAGGCTCATTTACATCCAGTATGCACCACAGGGGCAACTAGCTGTACATCACGTAACATCTCCTCGGTGAATGAGAACAGCTGCAGCTTGTTAGGGTAGGCTGATCGGGCGAGCCATAGACAGTGAACTCCTCTGTCCTCGATTGGATCGCTATGAGGTGCTGCAAGAGTGATCAAGGCTCATTTATAATCTCTCTACACCACCGGGTAAGTAGCTGTATGTCAGGAAATACCTCCGAGCTGAATGATTACAGCTGCAGCTTGATAGGGTAGGCTCGTGGGGCCATGGCGAATAAACTCCGCTGTCCTAGATTCAATCGGCTTTGGGGTGCTGGAAGTGAGATAATGGCTCTTTTGTGTCCTCTTCGCACCAGCGGGGTTAGTAATTGTATAGCAGGAAATAGCTCCACGGTGAATGAGAACAGCTGCAGCTTGTTAAGGGAGCCTGGTGGGATCATTGCGAGTGAACTCCGCTCTTCTCGAAGGGATCTGCTTTATGGTGCTGGAAGAGAAATAAAGGCTATACGCACAACGCAGGCAAATATCAGGGAATATCTCCTCGCTGAATGAGAACAGCTGCAGCTTGTTTGGGTAGGCCTTCGGGCCAAAGCGCAAAAACTCCGCTGTCTTCGATTGAATCTGATTTGTGCTGCGGGAGGAGAGATAAAGGCTCATTTGTGTCCTTTACGCTCCAGCGGAGTAAGTAGGAAATATTAGGAAATATCTCCAGGGTGAATTAGTACAGCTGCAGCTTGTTCATGTACGCTGGTCGGGACTTAGCGAGTGACCCCCGCTGTTCTCAGAGGTAGGATGTGCTCTGTGTTGCTGGAAGAGAGATAAAGGCTCACTTGTGTCCTGTAGGCACCAGCGGGGTAAGTCGCCCTATATCAGGGACTATCTCCTGAGTGAATGAGAACAGCTGCTGCTCCGTACTGTAGGCCGGTCAGGCCATAGCGAGTGAACGCCACTGTCCTCCATAGGATCTGCTATATTGAGTAAACGCGCTGTCCCTGACAAGATCTGCATTGGTGTGCTGGAAGAGCGATAAAGGATAATTTATGTATTTTACGCACCACCGAGATGAATACCTTCTCGGTGAATGAGAACATCTGCAGCTTGTTATTGGAGGCCTGACGGGCCATAGAGCGTAAACTCCGCTGTCCTAGATTGAATCTGCGTGGTGGTGCTGGAAGAGAGATAAAGGCTCATTTACATCCAGTATGCACCACAGGGGCAACTAGCTGTACATCACGTAACATCTCCTCGGTGAATGAGAACAGCTGCAGCTTGTTAGGGTAGGCTGATCGGGCGAGCCATAGACAGTGAACTCCTCTGTCCTCGATTGGATCGCTATGAGGTGCTGCAAGAGTGATCAAGGCTCATTTATAATCTCTCTACACCACCGGGTAAGTAGCTGTATGTCAGGAAATACCTCCGAGCTGAATGATTACAGCTGCAGCTTGATAGGGTAGGCTCGTGGGGCCATGGCGAATAAACTCCGCTGTCCTAGATTCAATCGGCTTTGGGGTGCTGGAAGTGAGATAATGGCTCTTTTGTGTCCTCTTCGCACCAGCGGGGTTAGTAATTGTATAGCAGGAAATAGCTCCACGGTGAATGAGAACAGCTGCAGCTTGTTAAGGGAGCCTGGTGGGATCATTGCGAGTGAACTCCGCTCTTCTCGAAGGGATCTGCTTTATGGTGCTGGAAGAGAAATAAAGGCTATACGCACAACGCAGGCAAATATCAGGGAATATCTCCTCGGTGAATGAGAACAGCTGCAGCTTGTTTGGGTAGGCCTTCGGGCCAAAGCGCAAAAACTCCGCTGTCTTCGATTGAATCTGATTTGTGCTGCGGGAGGAGAGATAAAGGCTCATTTGTGTCCTTTACGCTCCAGCGGAGTAAGTAGGAAATATTAGGAAATATCTCCAGGGTGAATTAGTACAGCTGCAGCTTGTTCATGTACGCTGGTCGGGACTTAGCGAGTGACCCCCGCTGTTCTCAGAGGTAGGATGTGCTCTGTGTTGCTGGAAGAGAGATAAAGGCTCACTTGTGTCCTGTAGGCACCAGCGGGGTAAGTCGCCCTATATCAGGGACTATCTCCTGAGTGAATGAGAACAGCTGCTGCTCCGTACTGTAGGCCGGTCAGGCCATAGCGAGTGAACGCCACTGTCCTCCATAGGATCTGCTATATTGAGTAAACGCGCTGTCCCTGACAAGATCTGCATTGGTGTGCTGGAAGAGCGATAAAGGATAATTTATGTATTTTACGCACCACCGAGATGAATACCTTCTCGGTGAATGAGAACATCTGCAGCTTGTTATTGGAGGCCTGACGGGCCATAGAGCGTAAACTCCGCTGTCCTAGATTGAATCTGCGTGGTGGTGCTGGAAGAGAGATAAAGGCTCATTTACATCCAGTATGCACCACAGGGGCAACTAGCTGTACATCACGTAACATCTCCTCGGTGAATGAGAACAGCTGCAGCTTGTTAGGGTAGGCTGATCGGGCGAGCCATAGACAGTGAACTCCTCTGTCCTCGATTGGATCGCTATGAGGTGCTGCAAGAGTGATCAAGGCTCATTTATAATCTCTCTACACCACCGGGTAAGTAGCTGTATGTCAGGAAATACCTCCGAGCTGAATGATTACAGCTGCAGCTTGATAGGGTAGGCTCGTGGGGCCATGGCGAATAAACTCCGCTGTCCTAGATTCAATCGGCTTTGGGGTGCTGGAAGTGAGATAATGGCTCTTTTGTGTCCTCTTCGCACCAGCGGGGTTAGTAATTGTATAGCAGGAAATAGCTCCACGGTGAATGAGAACAGCTGCAGCTTGTTAAGGGAGCCTGGTGGGATCATTGCGAGTGAACTCCGCTCTTCTCGAAGGGATCTGCTTTATGGTGCTGGAAGAGAAATAAAGGCTATACGCACAACGCAGGCAAATATCAGGGAATATCTCCTCGGTGAATGAGAACAGCTGCAGCTTGTTTGGGTAGGCCTTCGGGCCAAAGCGCAAAAACTCCGCTGTCTTCGATTGAATCTGATTTGTGCTGCGGGAGGAGAGATAAAGGCTCATTTGTGTCCTTTACGCTCCAGCGGAGTAAGTAGGAAATATTAGGAAATATCTCCAGGGTGAATTAGTACAGCTGCAGCTTGTTCATGTACGCTGGTCGGGACTTAGCGAGTGACCCCCGCTGTTCTCAGAGGTAGGATGTGCTCTGTGTTGCTGGAAGAGAGATAAAGGCTCACTTGTGTCCTGTAGGCACCAGCGGGGTAAGTCGCCCTATATCAGGGACTATCTCCTGAGTGAATGAGAACAGCTGCTGCTCCGTACTGTAGGCCGGTCAGGCCATAGCGAGTGAACGCCACTGTCCTCCATAGGATCTGCTATATTGAGTAAACGCGCTGTCCCTGACAAGATCTGCATTGGTGTGCTGGAAGAGCGATAAAGGATAATTTATGTATTTTACGCACCACCGAGATGAATACCTTCTCGGTGAATGAGAACATCTGCAGCTTGTTATTGGAGGCCTGACGGGCCATAGAGCGTAAACTCCGCTGTCCTAGATTGAATCTGCGTGGTGGTGCTGGAAGAGAGATAAAGGCTCATTTACATCCAGTATGCACCACAGGGGCAACTAGCTGTACATCACGTAACATCTCCTCGGTGAATGAGAACAGCTGCAGCTTGTTAGGGTAGGCTGATCGGGCGAGCCATAGACAGTGAACTCCTCTGTCCTCGATTGGATCGCTATGAGGTGCTGCAAGAGTGATCAAGGCTCATTTATAATCTCTCTACACCACCGGGTAAGTAGCTGTATGTCAGGAAATACCTCCGAGCTGAATGATTACAGCTGCAGCTTGATAGGGTAGGCTCGTGGGGCCATGGCGAATAAACTCCGCTGTCCTAGATTCAATCGGCTTTGGGGTGCTGGAAGTGAGATAATGGCTCATTTGTGTCCTCTTCGCACCAGCGGGGTTAGTAATTGTATAGCAGGAAATAGTTCCACGGTGAATGAGAACAGCTGCAGCTTGTTAAGGTAGCCTGGTGGGATCATTGCGAGTGAACTCCGCTCTTCTCGAAGGGATCTGCTTTATGGTGCTGGAAGAGAAATAAAGGCTATACGCACAACGCAGGCAAATATCAGGGAATATCTCCTCGGTGAATGAGAACAGCTGCAGCTTGTTTGGGTAGGCCTTCGGGCCAAAGCGCAAAAACTCCGCTGTCTTCGATTGAATCTGATTTGTGCTGCGGGAGAGAGATAAAGGCTCATTTGTGTCCTTTACGCTCCAGCGGAGTAAGTAGGAAATATTAGGAAATATCTCCAGGGTGAATTAGTACAGCTGCAGCTTGTTCATGTACGCTGGTCGGGACTTAGCGAGTGACCCCCGCTGTTCTCAGAGGTAGGATGTGCTCTGTGTTGCTGGAAGAGAGATAAAGGCTCACTTGTGTCCTGTAGGCACCAGCGGGGTAAGTCGCCCTATATCAGGGACTATCTCCTGAGTGAATGAGAACAGCTGCTGCTCCGTACTGTAGGCCGGTCAGGCCATAGCGAGTGAACGCCACTGTCCTCCATAGGATCTGCTATATTGAGTAAACGCGCTGTCCCTGACAAGATCTGCATTGGTGTGCTGGAAGAGCGATAAAGGATAATTTATGTATTTTACGCACCACCGAGATGAATACCTTCTCGGTGAATGAGAACATCTGCAGCTTGTTATTGGAGGCCTGACGGGCCATAGAGCGTAAACTCCGCTGTCCTAGATTGAATCTGCGTGGTGGTGCTGGAAGAGCGATAAAGGCTCATTTACATCCAGTATGCACCACAAGGGCAACTAGCTGTACATCACGTAACATCTCCTCGGTGAATGAGAACAGCTGCAGCATGTTAGGGTAGGCTGATCGGGCGAGCCATAGACAGTGAACTCCTCTGTCCTCGATTGGATCGCTATGAGGTGCTGCAAGAGTGATCAAGGCTCATTTATAATCTCTCTGCACCACCGGGTAAGTAGCTGTATATCAGGAAATACCTCCGAGCTGAATGATTACAGCTGCAGCTTGATAGGGTAGGCTCGTGGGGCCATGGCGAATAAACTCCGCTGTCCTAGATTCAATCGGCTTTGGGGTGCTGGAAGTGAGATAATGGCTCTTTTGTGTCCTCTTCGCACCAGCGGGGTTAGTAATTGTATAGCAGGAAATAGTTCCACGGTGAATGAGAACAGCTGCAGCTTGTTAAGGGAGCCTGGTGGGATCATTGCGAGTGAACTCCGCTCTTCTCGAAGGGATCTGCTTTATGGTGCTGGAAGAGAAATAAAGGCTATACGCACAACGCAGGTAAATATCAGGGAATATCTCCTCGGTGAATGAGAACAGCTGCAGCTTGTTTGGGTAGGCCTTCGGGCCAAAGCCCGAAAACTCCGCTGTCTTCGATTGAATCTGATTTGTGCTGCGGGAAGAGAGATAAAGGCTCATTTGTGTCCTATACGCTCCAGCGGAGTAAGTAGGAAATATTAGGAAATATCTCCAGGGTGAATTAGTACAGCTGCAGCTTGTTCATGTACGCTGGTCGGGACTTAGCGAGTGACCCCCGCTGTTCTCAGAGGTAGGATGTGCTCTGTGTTGCTGGAAGAGAGATAAAGGCTCACTTGTGTCCTGTAGGCACCAGCGGGGTAAGTCGCCCTATATCAGGGACTATCTCCTGAGTGAATGAGAACAGCTGCTGCTCCGTACTGTAGGCCGGTCAGGCCATAGCGAGTGAACGCCACTGTCCTCCATAGGATCTGCTATATTGAGTAAACGCGCTGTCCCTGACAAGATCTGCATTGGTGTGCTGGAAGAGCGATAAAGGATAATTTATGTATTTTACGCACCACCGAGATGAATACCTTCTCGGTGAATGAGAACATCTGCAGCTTGTTATTGGAGGCCTGACGGGCCATAGAGCGTAAACTCCGCTGTCCTAGATTGAATCTGCGTGGTGGTGCTGGAAGAGAGATAAAGGCTCATTTACATCCAGTATGCACCACAGGGGCAACTAGCTGTACATCACGTAACATCTCCTCGGTGAATGAGAACAGCTGCAGCTTGTTAGGGTAGGCTGATCGGGCGAGCCATAGACAGTGAACTCCTCTGTCCTCGATTGGATCGCTATGAGGTGCTGCAAGAGTGATCAAGGCTCATTTATAATCTCTCTACACCACCGGGTAAGTAGCTGTATGTCAGGAAATACCTCCGAGCTGAATGATTACAGCTGCAGCTTGATAGGGTAGGCTCGTGGGGCCATGGCGAATAAACTCCGCTGTCCTAGATTCAATCGGCTTTGGGGTGCTGGAAGTGAGATAATGGCTCTTTTGTGTCCTCTTCGCACCAGCGGGGTTAGTAATTGTATAGCAGGAAATAGCTCCACGGTGAATGAGAACAGCTGCAGCTTGTTAAGGGAGCCTGGTGGGATCATTGCGAGTGAACTCCGCTCTTCTCGAAGGGATCTGCTTTATGGTGCTGGAAGAGAAATAAAGGCTATACGCACAACGCAGGCAAATATCAGGGAATATCTCCTCGCTGAATGAGAACAGCTGCAGCTTGTTTGGGTAGGCCTTCGGGCCAAAGCGCAAAAACTCCGCTGTCTTCGATTGAATCTGATTTGTGCTGCGGGAGGAGAGATAAAGGCTCATTTGTGTCCTTTACGCTCCAGCGGAGTAAGTAGGAAATATTAGGAAATATCTCCAGGGTGAATTAGTACAGCTGCAGCTTGTTCATGTACGCTGGTCGGGACTTAGCGAGTGACCCCCGCTGTTCTCAGAGGTAGGATGTGCTCTGTGTTGCTGGAAGAGAGATAAAGGCTCACTTGTGTCCTGTAGGCACCAGCGGGGTAAGTCGCCCTATATCAGGGACTATCTCCTGAGTGAATGAGAACAGCTGCTGCTCCGTACTGTAGGCCGGTCAGGCCATAGCGAGTGAACGCCACTGTCCTCCATTGGATCTGCTATATTGAGTAAACGCCGCTGTCCCTGACAAGATCTGCATTGGTGTGCTGGAAGAGCGATAAAGGATAATTTATGTATTTTACGCACCACCGAGATGAATACCTTCTCGGTGAATGAGAACAGCTGCAGCTTGTTATTGTAGGCCTGACGGGCCATAGAGAGTAAACTCCGCTGTCCTAGACTGAATCTGCGTGGTGGTGCTGGAAGAGAGATAAAGGCTCATTTACATCCAGTATGCACCACAGGGGCAACTAGCTGTACATCACGTAACATCTCCTCGGTGAATGAGAACAGCTGCAGCTTGTTAGGGTAGGCTGATCGGGCGAGCCATAGACAGTGAACTCCTCTGTCCTCGATTGGATCGCTATGAGGTGCTGCAAGAGTGATCAAGGCTCATTTATAATCTCTCTACACCACCGGGTAAGTAGCTGTATGTCAGGAAATACCTCCGAGCTGAATGATTACAGCTGCAGCTTGATAGGGTAGGCTCGTGGGGCCATGGCGAATAAACTCCGCTGTCCTAGATTCAATCGGCTTTGGGGTGCTGGAAGTGAGATAATGGCTCTTTTGTGTCCTCTTCGCACCAGCGGGGTTAGTAATTGTATAGCAGGAAATAGCTCCACGGTGAATGAGAACAGCTGCAGCTTGTTAAGGGAGCCTGGTGGGATCATTGCGAGTGAACTCCGCTCTTCTCGAAGGGATCCTCTTTATGGTGCTGGAAGAGAAATAAAGGCTATACGCACAACGCAGGCAAATATCAGGGAATATCTCCTCGGTGAATGAGAACAGCTGCAGCTTGTTTGGGTAGGCCTTCGGGCCAAAGCGCAAAAACTCCGCTGTCTTCGATTGAATCTGATTTGTGCTGCGGGAGGAGACATAAAGGCTCATTTGTGTCCTTTACGCTCCAGCGGAGTAAGTAGGAAATATTAGGAAATATCTCCAGGGTGAATTAGTACAGCAGCAGCTTGTTCATGTACGCTGGTCGGGACTTAGCGAGTGACCCCCGCTGTTCTCAGAGGTAGGATGTGCTCTGTGTTGCTGGAAGAGAGAGATAAAGGCTCACTTGTGTCCTGTAGGCACCAGCGGGGTAAGTCGCCCTATATCAGGGACTATCTCCTGAGTGAATGAGAACAGCTGCTGCTCCGTACTGTAGGCCGGTCAGGCCATAGCGAGTGAACGCCACTGTCCTCCATAGGATCTGCTATATTGAGTAAACGCGCTGTCCCTGACAAGATCTGCATTGGTGTGCTGGAAGAGCGATAAAGGATAATTTATGTATTTTACGCACCACCGAGTTGAATACCTTCTCGGTGAATGAGAACATCTGCAGCTTGTTATTGGAGGCCTGACGGGCCATAGAGCGTAAACTCCGCTGTCCTAGATTGAATCTGCGTGGTGGTGCTGGAAGAGAGATAAAGGCTCATTTACATCCAGTATGCACCACAGGGGCAACTAGCTGTACATCACGTAACATCTCCTCGGTGAATGAGAACAGCTGCAGCTTGTTAGGGTAGGCTGATCGGGCGAGCCATAGACAGTGAACTCCTCTGTCCTCGATTGGATCGCTATGAGGTGCTGCAAGAGTGATCAAGGCTCATTTATAATCTCTCTACACCACCGGGTAAGTAGCTGTATGTCAGGAAATACCTCCGAGCTGAATGATTACAGCTGCAGCTTGATAGGGTAGGCTCGTGGGGCCATGGCGAATAAACTCCGCTGTCCTAGATTCAATCAGCTTTGGGGTGCTGGAAGTGAGATAATGGCTCTTTTGTGTCCTCTTCGCACCAGCGGGGTTAGTAATTGTATAGCAGGAAATAGCTCCACGGTGAATGAGAACAGCTGCAGCTTGTTAAGGGAGCCTGGTGGGATCATTGCGAGTGAACTCCGCTCTTCTCGAAGGGATCTGCTTTATGGTGCTGGAAGAGAAATAAAGGCTATACGCACAACGCAGGCAAATATCAGGGAATATCTCCTCGGTGAATGAGAACAGCTGCAGCTTGTTTGGGTAGGCCTTCGGGCCAAAGCGCAAAAACTCCGCTGTCTTCGATTGAATCTGATTTGTGCTGCCGGAGGAGAGATAAAGGCTCATTTGTGTCCTTTACGCTCCAGCGGAGTAAGTAGGAAATATTAGAAAATATCTCCAGGGTGAATTAGTACAGCTGCAGCTTGTTCATGTACGCTGGTCGGGACTTAGCGAGTGACCCCCGCTGTTCTCAGAGGTAGGATGTGCTCTGTGTTGCTGGAAGAGAGAGATAAAGGCTCACTTGTGTCCTGTAGGCACCAGCGGGGTAAGTCGCCCTATATCAGGGACTATCTCCTGAGTGAATGAGAACAGCTGCTGCTCCGTACTGTAGGCCGGTCAGGCCATTGCGAGTGAACGCCACTGTCCTCCATAGGATCTGCTATATTGAGTAAACGCGCTGTCCCTGACAAGATCTGCATTGGTGTGCTGGAAGAGCGATAAAGGATAATTTATGTATTTTACGCACCACCGAGATGAATACCTTCTCGGTGAATGAGAACATCTGCAGCTTGTTATTGGAGGCCTGACGGGCCATAGAGCGTAAACTCCGCTGTCCTAGATTGAATCTGCGTGGTGGTGCTGGAAGAGCGATAAAGGCTCATTTACATCCAGTATGCACCACAAGGGCAACTAGCTGTACATCACGTAACATCTCCTCGGTGAATGAGAACAGCTGCAGCATGTTAGGGTAGGCTGATCGGGCGAGCCATAGACAGTGAACTCCTCTGTCCTCGATTGGATCGCTATGAGGTGCTGCAAGAGTGATCAAGGCTCATTTATAATCTCTCTGCACCACCGGGTACGTAGCTGTATATCAGGAAATACCTCCGAGCTGAATGATTACAGCTGCAGCTTGATAGGGTAGGCTCGTGGGGCCATGGCGAATAAACTCCGCTGTCCTAGATTCAATCGGCTTTGGGGTGCTGGAAGTGAGATAATGGCTCTTTTGTGTCCTCTTCGCACCAGCGGGGTTAGTAATTGTATAGCAGGAAATAGTTCCACGGTGAATGAGAACAGCTGCAGCTTGTTAAGGGAGCCTGGTGGGATCATTGCGAGTGAACTCCGCTCTTCTCGAAGGGATCTGCTTTATGGTGCTGGAAGAGAAATAAAGGCTATACGCACAACGCAGGTAAATATCAGGGAATATCTCCTCGGTGAATGAGAACAGCTGCAGCTTGTTTGGGTAGGCCTTCGGGCCAAAGCCCGAAAACTCCGCTGTCTTCGATTGAATCTGATTTGTGCTGCGGGAAGTGAGATAAAGGCTCATTTGTGTCCTTTACGCTCCAGCGGAGTAAGTAGGAAATATTAGGAAATATCTCCAGGGTGAATTAGTACAGCTGCAGCTTGTTCATGTACGCTGGTCGGGACTTAGCGAGTGACCCCCGCTGTTCTCAGAGGTAGGATGTGCTCTGTGTTGCTGGAAGAGAGATAAAGGCTCACTTGTGTCCTGTAGGCACCAGCGGGGTAAGTCGCCCTATATCAGGGACTATCTCCTGAGTGAATGAGAACAGCTGCTGCTCCGTACTGTAGGCCGGTCAGGCCATAGCGAGTGAACGCCACTGTCCTCCATAGGATCTGCTATATTGAGTAAACGCGCTGTCCCTGACAAGATCTGCATTGTTGTGCTGGAAGAGCGATAAAGGATAATTTATGTATTTTACGCACCACCGAGATGAATACCTTCTCGGTGAATGAGAACATCTGCAGCTTATTATTGGAGGCCTGACGGGCCATAGAGCGTAAACTCCGCTGTCCTAGATTGAATCTGCGTGGTGGTGCTGGAAGAGAGATAAAGGCTCATTTACATCCAGTATGCACCACAGGGGCAACTAGCTGTACATCACGTAACATCTCCTCGGTGAATGAGAACAGCTGCAGCTTGTTAGGGTAGGCTGATCGGGCGAGCCATAGACAGTGAACTCCTCTGTCCTCGATTGGATCGCTATGAGGTGCTGCAAGAGTGATCAAGGCTCATTTATAATCTCTCTACACCACCGGGTAAGTAGCTGTATGTCAGGAAATACCTCCGAGCTGAATGATTACAGCTGCAGCTTGATAGGGTAGGCTCGTGGGGCCATGGCGAATAAACTCCGCTGTCCTAGATTCAATCGGCTTTGGGGTGCTGGAAGTGAGATAATGGCTCATTTGGGTCCTCTTCGCACCAGCGGGGTAAGTAATTGTATAGCAGGAAATAGTTCCACGGTGAATGAGAACAGCTGCAGCTTGTTAAGGTAGCCTGGTGGGATCATTGCGAGTGAACTCCGCTCTTCTCGAAGGGATCTGCTTTATGGTGCTGGAAGAGAAATAAAGGCTATACGCACAACGCAGGCAAATATCAGGGAATATCTCCTCGCTGAATGAGAACAGCTGCAGCTTGTTTGGGTAGGCCTTCGGGCCAAAACGCAAAAACTCCGCTGTCTTCGATTGAATCTGATTTGTGCTGCGGGAGGAGAGATAAAGGCTCATTCGTGTCCTTTACGCTCCAGCGGAGTAAGTAGGAAATATTAGGAAATATCTCCAGGGTGAATTAGTACAGCTGCAGCTTGTTCATGTACGCTGGTCGGGACTTAGCGAGTGACCCCCGCTGTTCTCAGAGGTAGGATGTGCTCTGTGTTGCTGGAAGAGAGATAAAGGCTCACTTGTGTCCTGTAGGCACCAGCGGGGTAAGTCGCCCTATATCAGGGACTATCTCCTGAGTGAATGAGAACAGCTGCTGCTCCGTACTGTAGGCCGGTCAGGCCATAGCGAGTGAACGCCACTGTCCTCCATTGGATCTGCTATATTGAGTAAACGCCGCTGTCCCTGACAAGATCTGCATTGGTGTGCTGGAAGAGCGATAAAGGATAATTTATGTATTTTACGCACCACCGAGATGAATACCTTCTCGGTGAATGAGAACAGCTGCAGCTTGTTATTGTAGGCCTGACGGGCCATAGAGAGTAAACTCCGCTGTCCTAGACTGAATCTGCGTGGTGGTGCTGGAAGAGAGATAAAGGCTCATTTACATCCAGTATGCACCACAAGGGCAACTAGCTGTACATCACGTAACATCTCCTCGGTGAATGAGAACAGCTGCAGCTTGTTAGGGTAGGCTGATCGGGCGAGCCATAGACAGTGAACTCCTCTGTCCTCGATTGGATCGCTATGAGGTGCTGCAAGAGTGATCAAGGCTCATTTATAATCTCTCTACACCACCGGGTAAGTAGCTGTATGTCAGGAAATACCTCCGAGCTGAATGATTACAGCTGCAGCTTGATAGGGTAGGCTCGTGGGGCCATGGCGAATAAACTCCGCTGTCCTAGATTCAATCGGCTTTGGGGTGCTGGAAGTGAGATAATGGCTCTTTTGTGTCCTCTTCGCACCAGCGGGGTTAGTAATTGTATAGCAGGAAATAGCTCCACGGTGAATGAGAACAGCTGCAGCTTGTTAAGGGAGCCTGGTGGGATCATTGCGAGTGAACTCCGCTCTTCTCGAAGGGATCCTCTTTATGGTGCTGGAAGAGAAATAAAGGCTATACGCACAACGCAGGCAAATATCAGGGAATATCTCCTCGGTGAATGAGAACAGCTGCAGCTTGTTTGGGTAGGCCTTCGGGCCAAAGCGCAAAAACTCCGCTGTCTTCGATTGAATCTGATTTGTGCTGCGGGAGGAGACATAAAGGCTCATTTGTGTCCTTTACGCTCCAGCGGAGTAAGTAGGAAATATTAGGAAATATCTCCAGGGTGAATTAGTACAGCAGCAGCTTGTTCATGTACGCTGGTCGGGACTTAGCGAGTGACCCCCGCTGTTCTCAGACGTAGGATGTGCTCTGTGTTGCTGGAAGAGAGAGATAAAGGCTCACTTGTGTCCTGTAGGCACCAGCGGGGTAAGTCGCCCTATATCAGGGACTATCTCCTGAGTGAATGAGAACAGCTGCTGCTCCGTACTGTAGGCCGGTCAGGCCATAGCGAGTGAACGCCACTGTCCTCCATAGGATCTGCTATATTGAGTAAACGCGCTGTCCCTGACAAGATCTGCATTGGTGTGCTGGAAGAGCGATAAAGGATAATTTATGTATTTTACGCACCACCGAGTTGAATACCTTCTCGGTGAATGAGAACATCTGCAGCTTGTTATTGGAGGCCTGACGGGCCATAGAGCGTAAACTCCGCTGTCCTAGATTGAATCTGCGTGGTGGTGCTGGAAGAGAGATAAAGGCTCATTTACATCCAGTATGCACCACAGGGGCAACTAGCTGTACATCACGTAACATCTCCTCGGTGAATGAGAACAGCTGCAGCTTGTTAGGGTAGGCTGATCGGGCGAGCCATAGACAGTGAACTCCTCTGTCCTCGATTGGATCGCTATGAGGTGCTGCAAGAGTGATCAAGGCTCATTTATAATCTCTCTACACCACCGGGTAAGTAGCTGTATGTCAGGAAATACCTCCGAGCTGAATGATTACAGCTGCAGCTTGATAGGGTAGGCTCGTGGGGCCATGGCGAATAAACTCCGCTGTCCTAGATTCAATCAGCTTTGGGGTGCTGGAAGTGAGATAATGGCTCTTTTGTGTCCTCTTCGCACCAGCGGGGTTAGTAATTGTATAGCAGGAAATAGCTCCACGGTGAATGAGAACAGCTGCAGCTTGTTAAGGGAGCCTGGTGGGATCATTGCGAGTGAACTCCGCTCTTCTCGAAGGGATCTGCTTTATGGTGCTGGAAGAGAAATAAAGGCTATACGCACAACGCAGGCAAATATCAGGGAATATCTCCTCGGTGAATGAGAACAGCTGCAGCTTGTTTGGGTAGGCCTTCGGGCCAAAGCCCGAAAACTCCGCTGTCTTCGATTGAATCTGATTTGTGCTGCGGGAAGAGAGATAAAGGCTCATTTGTGTCCTATACGCTCCAGCGGAGTAAGTAGGAAATATTAGGAAATATCTCCAGGGTGAATTAGTACAGCTGCAGCTTGTTCATGTACGCTGGTCGGGACTTAGCGAGTGACCCCCGCTGTTCTCAGAGGTAGGATGTGCTCTGTGTTGCTGGAAGAGAGATAAAGGCTCACTTGTGTCCTGTAGGCACCAGCGGGGTAAGTTGCCCTATATCAGGGACTATCTCCTGAGTGAATGAGAACAGCTGCTGCTCCGTACTGTAGGCCGGTCAGGCCATAGCGAGTGAACGCCACTGTCCTCCATAGGATCTGCTATATTGAGTAAACGCGCTGTCCCTGACAAGATCTGCATTGGTGTGCTGGAAGAGCGATAAAGGATAATTTATGTATTTTACGCACCACCGAGATGAATACCTTCTCGGTGAATGAGAACATCTGCAGCTTGTTATTGGAGGCCTGACGGGCCATAGAGCGTAAACTCCGCTGTCCTAGATTGAATCTGCGTGGTGGTGCTGGAAGAGAGATAAAGGCTCATTTACATCCAGTATGCACCACAGGGGCAACTAGCTGTACATCACGTAACATCTCCTCGGTGAATGAGAACAGCTGCAGCTTGTTAGGGTAGGCTGATCGGGCAAGCCATAGACAGTGAACTCCTCTGTCCTCGATTGGATCGCTATGAGGTGCTGCAAGAGTGATCAAGGCTCATTTATAATCTCTCTACACCACCGGGTAAGTAGCTGTATGTCAGGAAATACCTCCGAGCTGAATGATTACAGCTGCAGCTTGATAGGGTAGGCTCGTGGGGCCATGGCGAATAAACTCCGCTGTCCTATATTCAATCGGCTTTGGGGTGCTGGAAGTGAGATAATGGCTCTTTTGTGTCCTCTTCGCACCAGCGGGGTTAGTAATTGTATAGCAGGAAATAGCTCCACGGTGAATGAGAACAGCTGCAGCTTGTTAAGGGAGCCTGGTGGGATCATTGCGAGTGAACTCCGCTCTTCTCGAAGGGATCTGCTTTATGGTGCTGGAAGAGAAATAAAGGCTATACGCACAACGCAGGCAAATATCAGGGAATATCTCCTCGCTGAATGAGAACAGCTGCAGCTTGTTTGGGTAGGCCTTCGGGCCAAAGCGCAAAAACTCCGCTGTCTTCGATTGAATCTGATTTGTGCTGCGGGAGGAGAGATAAAGGCTCATTTGTGTCCTTTACGCTCCAGCGGAGTAAGTAGGAAATATTAGGAAATATCTCCAGGGTGAATTAGTACAGCTGCAGCTTGTTCATGTACGCTGGTCGGGACTTAGCGAGTGACCCCCGCTGTTCTCAGAGGTAGGATGTGCTCTGTGTTGCTGGAAGAGACATAAAGGCTCACTTGTGTCCTGTAGGCACCAGCGGGGTAAGTCGCCCTATATCAGGGACTATCTCCTGAGTGAATGAGAACAGCTGCTGCTCCGTACTGTAGGCCGGTCAGGCCATAGCGAGTGAACGCCACTGTCCTCCATTGGATCTGCTATATTGAGTAAACGCCGCTGTCCCTGACAAGATCTGCATTGGTGTGCTGGAAGAGCGATAAAGGATAATTTATGTATTTTACGCACCACCGAGATGAATACCTTCTCGGTGAATGAGAACAGCTGCAGCTTGTTATTGTAGGCCTGACGGGCCATAGAGAGTAAACTCCGCTGTCCTAGACTGAATCTGCGTGGTGGTGCTGGAAGAGAGATAAAGGCTCATTTACATCCTGTATGCACCACAGCGGCAACTAGCTGTACATCTCGTAACATCTCCTCAGTGAATGAGAACAGCTGCAGCTTGTTAGGGTAGGCTGATCGGGCGGGCCATAGACAGTGAACTCCTCTGTCCTCGATTGGATCGCTATGTGGTGCTGGAAGAGTGATCAAGGCTCATTTATAATCTCTCTACACCACCGGGTAAGTAGCTGTATATCAGGAAATACCTCCGAGCTGAATGATTACAGCTGCAGCTTGATAGTGTAGGCTCGTGGGGCCATGGCGAATAAACTCCGCTGTCCTAGATTCAATCGGCTTTGGGGTGCTGGAAGTGAGATAATGGCTCTTTTGTGTCCTCTTCGCACCAGCGGGGTTAGTAATTGTATAGCAGGAAATAGTTCCACGGTGAATGAGAACAGCTGCAGCTTGTTAAGGGAGCCTGGTGGGATCATTGCGAGTGAACTCCGCTCTTCTCGAAGGGATCTGCTTTATGGTGCTGGAAGAGAAATAAAGGCTATACGCACAACGCAGGTAAATATCAGGGAATATCTCCTCGGTGAATGAGAACAGCTGCAGCTTGTTTGGGTAGGCCTTCGGGCCAAAGCCCGAAAACTCCGCTGTCTTCGATTGAATCTGATTTGTGCTGCGGGAAGAGAGATAAAGGCTCATTTGTGTCCTATACGCTCCAGCGGAGTAAGTAGGAAATATTAGGAAATATCTCCAGGGTGAATTAGTACAGCTGCAGCTTGTTCATGTACGCTGGTCGGGACTTAGCGAGTGACCCCCGCTGTTCTCAGAGGTAGGATGTGCTCTGTGTTGCTGGAAGAGAGATAAAGGCTCACTTGTGTCCTGTAGGCACCAGCGGGGTAAGTCGCCCTATATCAGGGACTATCTCCTGAGTGAATGAGAACAGCTGCTGCTCCGTACTGTAGGCCGGTCAGGCCATAGCGAGTGAACGCCACTGTCCTCCATAGGATCTGCTATATTGAGTAAACGCGCTGTCCCTGACAAGATCTGCATTGGTGTGCTGGAAGAGCGATAAAGGATAATTTATGTATTTTACGCACCACCGAGATGAATACCTTCTCGGTGAATGAGAACATCTGCAGCTTGTTACTGGAGGCCTGACGGGCCATAGAGCGTAAACTCCGCTGTCCTAGATTGAATCTGCGTGGTGGTGCTGGAAGAGAGATAAAGGCTCATTTACATCCAGTATGCACCACAGGGGCAACTAGCTGTACATCACGTAACATCTCCTCGGTGAATGAGAACAGCTGCAGCTTGTTAGGGTAGGCTGATCGGGCGAGCCATAGACAGTGAACTCCTCTGTCCTCGATTGGATCGCTATGAGGTGCTGCAAGAGTGATCAAGGCTCATTTATAATCTCTCTACACCACCGGGTAAGTAGCTGTATGTCAGGAAATACCTCCGAGCTGAATGATTACAGCTGCAGCTTGATAGGGTAGGCTCGTGGGGCCATGGCGAATAAACTCCGCTGTCCTAGATTCAATCGGCTTTGGGGTGCTGGAAGTGAGATAATGGCTCTTTTGTGTCCTCTTCGCACCAGCGGGGTTAGTAATTGTATACCAGGAAATAGCTCCACGGTGAATGAGAACAGCTGCAGCTTGTTAAGGGAGCCTGGTGGGATCATTGCGAGTGAACTCCGCTCTTCTCGAAGGGATCTGCTTTATGGTGCTGGAAGAGAAATAAAGGCTATACGCACAACGCAGGCAAATATCAGGGAATATCTCCTCGGTGAATGAGAACAGCTGCAGCTTGTTTGGGTAGGCCTTCGGGCCAAAGCGCAAAAACTCCGCTGTCTTCGATTGAATCTGATTTGTGCTGCGGGAGGAGAGATAAAGGCTCATTTGTGTCCTTTACGCTCCAGCGGAGTAAGTAGGAAATATTAGGAAATATCTCCAGGGTGAATTAGTACAGCTGCAGCTTGTTCATGTACGCTGGTCGGGACTTAGCGAGTGACCCCCGCTGTTCTCAGAGGTAGGATGTGCTCTGTGTTGCTGGAAGAGAGAGATAAAGGCTCACTTGTGTCCTGTAGGCACCAGCGGGGTAAGTCGCCCTATATCAGGGACTATCTCCTGAGTGAATGAGAACAGCTGCTGCTCCGTACTGTAGGCCGGTCAGGCCATAGCGAGTGAACGCCACTGTCCTCCATAGGATCTGCTATATTGAGTAAACGCGCTGTCCCTGACAAGATCTGCATTGGTGTGCTGGAAGAGCGATAAAGGATAATTTATGTATTTTACGCACCACCGAGATGAATACCTTCTCGGTGAATGAGAACATCTGCAGCTTGTTACTGGAGGCCTGACGGGCCATAGAGCGTAAACTCCGCTGTCCTAGATTGAATCTGCGTGGTGGTGCTGGAAGAGAGATAAAGGCTCATTTACATCCAGTATGCACCACAGGGGCAACTAGCTGTACATCACGTAACATCTCCTCGGTGAATGAGAACAGCTGCAGCTTGTTAGGGTAGGCTGATCGGGCGAGCCATAGACAGTGAACTCCTCTGTCCTCGATTGGATCGCTATGAGGTGCTGCAAGAGTGATCAAGGCTCATTTATAATCTCTCTACACCACCGGGTAAGTAGCTGTATGTCAGGAAATACCTCCGAGCTGAATGATTACAGCTGCAGCTTGATAGGGTAGGCTCGTGGGGCCATGGCGAATAAACTCCGCTGTCCTAGATTCAATCGGCTTTGGGGTGCTGGAAGTGAGATAATGGCTCTTTTGTGTCCTCTTCGCACCAGCGGGGTTAGTAATTGTATACCAGGAAATAGCTCCACGGTGAATGAGAACAGCTGCAGCTTGTTAAGGGAGCCTGGTGGGATCATTGCGAGTGAACTCCGCTCTTCTCGAAGGGATCTGCTTTATGGTGCTGGAAGAGAAATAAAGGCTATACGCACAACGCAGGCAAATATCAGGGAATATCTCCTCGGTGAATGAGAACAGCTGCAGCTTGTTTGGGTAGGCCTTCGGGCCAAAGCGCAAAAACTCCGCTGTCTTCGATTGAATCTGATTTGTGCTGCGGGAGGAGAGATAAAGGCTCATTTGTGTCCTTTACGCTCCAGCGGAGTAAGTAGGAAATATTAGGAAATATCTCCAGGGTGAATTAGTACAGCTGCAGCTTGTTCATGTACGCTGGTCGGGACTTAGCGAGTGACCCCCGCTGTTCTCAGAGGTAGGATGTGCTCTGTGTTGCTGGAAGAGAGAGATAAAGGCTCACTTGTGTCCTGTAGGCACCAGCGGGGTAAGTCGCCCTATATCAGGGACTATCTCCTGAGTGAATGAGAACAGCTGCTGCTCCGTACTGTAGGCCGGTCAGGCCATAGCGAGTGAACGCCACTGTCCTCCATAGGATCTGCTATATTGAGTAAACGCGCTGTCCCTGACAAGATCTGCATTGGTGTGCTGGAAGAGCGATAAAGGATAATTTATGTATTTTACGCACCACCGAGATGAATACCTTCTCGGTGAATGAGAACATCTGCAGCTTGTTACTGGAGGCCTGACGGGCCATAGAGCGTAAACTCCGCTGTCCTAGATTGAATCTGCGTGGTGGTGCTGGAAGAGAGATAAAGGCTCATTTACATCCAGTATGCACCACAGGGGCAACTAGCTGTACATCACGTAACATCTCCTCGGTGAATGAGAACAGCTGCAGCTTGTTAGGGTAGGCTGATCGGGCGAGCCATAGACAGTGAACTCCTCTGTCCTCGATTGGATCGCTATGAGGTGCTGCAAGAGTGATCAAGGCTCATTTATAATCTCTCTACACCACCGGGTAAGTAGCTGTATGTCAGGAAATACCTCCGAGCTGAATGATTACAGCTGCAGCTTGATAGGGTAGGCTCGTGGGGCCATGGCGAATAAACTCCGCTGTCCTAGATTCAATCGGCTTTGGGGTGCTGGAAGTGAGATAATGGCTCTTTTGTGTCCTCTTCGCACCAGCGGGGTTAGTAATTGTATACCAGGAAATAGCTCCACGGTGAATGAGAACAGCTGCAGCTTGTTAAGGGAGCCTGGTGGGATCATTGCGAGTGAACTCCGCTCTTCTCGAAGGGATCTGCTTTATGGTGCTGGAAGAGAAATAAAGGCTATACGCACAACGCAGGCAAATATCAGGGAATATCTCCTCGGTGAATGAGAACAGCTGCAGCTTGTTTGGGTAGGCCTTCGGGCCAAAGCGCAAAAACTCCGCTGTCTTCGATTGAATCTGATTTGTGCTGCGGGAGGAGAGATAAAGGCTCATTTGTGTCCTTTACGCTCCAGCGGAGTAAGTAGGAAATATTAGGAAATATCTCCAGGGTGAATTAGTACAGCTGCAGCTTGTTCATGTACGCTGGTCGGGACTTAGCGAGTGACCCCCGCTGTTCTCAGAGGTAGGATGTGCTCTGTGTTGCTGGAAGAGAGAGATAAAGGCTCACTTGTGTCCTGTAGGCACCAGCGGGGTAAGTCGCCCTATATCAGGGACTATCTCCTGAGTGAATGAGAACAGCTGCTGCTCCGTACTGTAGGCCGGTCAGGCCATAGCGAGTGAACGCCACTGTCCTCCATAGGATCTGCTATATTGAGTAAACGCGCTGTCCCTGACAAGATCTGCATTGGTGTGCTGGAAGAGCGATAAAGGATAATTTATGTATTTTACGCACCACCGAGATGAATACCTTCTCGGTGAATGAGAACATCTGCAGCTTGTTACTGGAGGCCTGACGGGCCATAGAGCGTAAACTCCGCTGTCCTAGATTGAATCTGCGTGGTGGTGCTGGAAGAGAGATAAAGGCTCATTTACATCCAGTATGCACCACAGGGGCAACTAGCTGTACATCACGTAACATCTCCTCGGTGAATGAGAACAGCTGCAGCTTGTTAGGGTAGGCTGATCGGGCGAGCCATAGACAGTGAACTCCTCTGTCCTCGATTGGATCGCTATGAGGTGCTGCAAGAGTGATCAAGGCTCATTTATAATCTCTCTACACCACCGGGTAAGTAGCTGTATGTCAGGAAATACCTCCGAGCTGAATGATTACAGCTGCAGCTTGATAGGGTAGGCTCGTGGGGCCATGGCGAATAAACTCCGCTGTCCTAGATTCAATCGGCTTTGGGGTGCTGGAAGTGAGATAATGGCTCTTTTGTGTCCTCTTCGCACCAGCGGGGTTAGTAATTGTATAGCAGGAAATAGCTCCACGGTGAATGAGAACAGCTGCAGCTTGTTAAGGGAGCCTGGTGGGATCATTGCGAGTGAACTCCGCTCTTCTCGAAGGGATCTGCTTTATGGTGCTGGAAGAGAAATAAAGGCTATACGCACAACGCAGGTAAATATCAGGGAATATCTCCTCGGTGAATGAGAACAGCTGCAGCTTGTTTGTGTAGGCCTTCGGGCCAAAGCGCGAAAACTCCGCTGTCTTCGATTGAATCTGATTTGTGCTGCGGGAAGAGAGATAAAGGCTCATTTGTGTCCTATACGCTCCAGCGGAGTAAGTAGGAAATATTAGGAAATATCTCCAGGGTGAATTAGTACAGCTGCAGCTTGTTCATGTACGCTGGTCGGGACTTAGCGAGTGACCCCCGCTGTTCTCAGAGGTAGGATGTGCTCTGTGTTGCTGGAAGAGAGATAAAGGCTCACTTGTGTCCTGTAGGCACCAGCGGGGTAAGTCGCCCTATATCAGGGACTATCTCCTGAGTGAATGAGAACAGCTGCTGCTCCGTACTGTAGGCCGGTCAGGCCATAGCGAGTGAACGCCACTGTCCTCCATAGGATCTGCTATATTGAGTAAACGCGCTGTCCCTGACAAGATCTGCATTGGTGTGCTGGAAGAGCGATAAAGGATAATTTATGTATTTTACGCACCACCGAGTTGAATACCTTCTCGGTGAATGAGAACATCTGCAGCTTGTTATTGGAGGCCTGACGGGCCATAGAGCGTAAACTCCGCTGTCCTAGATTGAATTTGCGTGGTGGTGCTGGAAGAGAGATAAAGGCTCATTTACATCCAGTATGCACCACAGGGGCAACTAGCTGTACATCACGTAACATCTCCTCGGTGAATGAGAACAGCTGCAGCTTGTTAGGGTAGGCTGATCGGGCGAGCCATAGACAGTGAACTCCTCTGTCCTCGATTGGATCGCTATGAGGTGCTGCAAGAGTGATCAAGGCTCATTTATAATCTCTCTACACCACCGGGTAAGTAGCTGTATGTCAGGAAATACCTCCGAGCTGAATGATTACAGCTGCAGCTTGATAGGGTAGGCTCGTGGGGCCATGGCGAATAAACTCCGCTGTCCTAGATTCAATCGGCTTTGGGGTGCTGGAAGTGAGATAATGGCTCTTTTGTGTCCTCTTCGCACCAGCGGGGTTAGTAATTGTATAGCAGGAAATAGCTCCACGGTGAATGAGAACAGCTGCAGCTTGTTAAGGGAGCCTGGTGGGATCATTGCGAGTGAACTCCGCTCTTCTCGAAGGGATCTGCTTTATGGTGCTGGAAGAGAAATAAAGGCTATACGCACAACGCAGACAAATATCAGGGAATATCTCCTCGGTGAATGAGAACAGCTGCAGCTTGTTTGGGTAGGCCTTCGGGCCAAAGCGCAAAAACTCCGCTGTCTTCGATTGAATCTGATTTGTGCTGCGGGAGGAGACATAAAGGCTCATTTGTGTCCTTTACGCTCCAGCGGAGTAAGTAGGAAATATTAGGAAATATCTCCAGGGTGAATTAGTACAGCTGCAGCTTGTTCATGTACGCTGGTCGGGACTTAGCGAGTGACCCCCGCTGTTCTCAGAGGTAGGATGTGCTCTGTGTTGCTGGAAGAGAGATAAAGGCTCACTTGTGTCCTGTAGGCACCAGCGGGGTAAGTCGCCCTATATCAGGGACTATCTCCTGAGTGAATGAGAACAGCTGCTGCTCCGTACTGTAGGCCGGTCAGGCCATAGCGAGTGAACGCCACTGTCCTCCATAGGATCTGCTATATTGAGTAAACGCGCTGTCCCTGACAAGATCTGCATTGGTGTGCTGGAAGAGCGATAAAGGATAATTTATGTATTTTACGCACCACCGAGATGAATACCTTCTCGGTGAATGAGAACATCTGCAGCTTGTTACTGGAGGCCTGACGGGCCATAGAGCGTAAACTCCGCTGTCCTAGATTGAATCTGCGTGGTGGTGCTGGAAGAGAGATAAAGGCTCATTTACATCCAGTATGCACCACAGGGGCAACTAGCTGTACATCACGTAACATCTCCTCGGTGAATGAGAACAGCTGCAGCTTGTTAGGGTAGGCTGATCGGGCGAGCCATAGACAGTGAACTCCTCTGTCCTCGATTGGATCGCTATGAGGTGCTGCAAGAGTGATCAAGGCTCATTTATAATCTCTCTACACCACCGGGTAAGTAGCTGTATGTCAGGAAATACCTCCGAGCTGAATGATTACAGCTGCAGCTTGATAGGGTAGGCTCGTGGGGCCATGGCGAATAAACTCCGCTGTCCTAGATTCAATCGGCTTTGGGGTGCTGGAAGTGAGATAATGGCTCTTTTGTGTCCTCTTCGCACCAGCGGGGTTAGTAATTGTATAGCAGGAAATAGCTCCACGGTGAATGAGAACAGCTGCAGCTTGTTAAGGGAGCCTGGTGGGATCATTGCGAGTGAACTCCGCTCTTCTCGAAGGGATCTGCTTTATGGTGCTGGAAGAGAAATAAAGGCTATACGCACAACGCAGGCAAATATCAGGGAATATCTCCTCGGTGAATGAGAACAGCTGCAGCTTGTTTGGGTAGGCCTTCGGGCCAAAGCGCAAAAACTCCGCTGTCTTCGATTGAATCTGATTTGTGCTGCGGGAGGAGAGATAAAGGCTCATTTGTGTCCTTTACGCTCCAGCGGAGTAAGTAGGAAATATTAGGAAATATCTCCAGGGTGAATTAGTACAGCTGCAGCTTGTTCATGTACGCTGGTCGGGACTTAGCGAGTGACCCCCGCTGTTCTCAGAGGTAGGATGTGCTCTGTGTTGCTGGAAGAGAGAGATAAAGGCTCACTTGTGTCCTGTAGGCACCAGCGGGGTAAGTCGCCCTATATCAGGGACTATCTCCTGAGTGAATGAGAACAGCTGCTGCTCCGTACTGTAGGCCGGTCAGGCCATAGCGAGTGAACGCCACTGTCCTCCATAGGATCTGCTATATTGAGTAAACGCGCTGTCCCTGACAAGATCTGCATTGGTGTGCTGGAAGAGCGATAAAGGATAATTTATGTATTTTACGCACCACCGAGATGAATACCTTCTCGGTGAATGAGAACATCTGCAGCTTGTTATTGGAGGCCTGACGGGCCATAGAGCGTAAACTCCGCTGTCCTAGATTGAATCTGCGTGGTGGTGCTGGAAGAGAGATAAAGGCTCATTTACATCCAGTATGCACCACAGGGGCAACTAGCTGTACATCACGTAACATCTCCTCGGTGAATGAGAACAGCTGCAGCTTGTTAGGGTAGGCTGATCGGGCGAGCCATAGACAGTGAAATCCTCTGTCCTCGATTGGATCGCTATGAGGTGCTGCAAGAGTGATCAAGGCTCATTTATAATCTCTGTACACCACCGGGTAAGTAGCTGTATATCAGGAAATACCTCCGAGCTGAATGATTACAGCTGCAGCTTGATAGGGTAGGCTCGTGGGGCCATGGCGAATAAACTCCGCTGTCCTAGATTCAATCGGCTTTGGGGTGCTGGAAGTGAGATAATGGCTCTTTTGTGTCCTCTTCGCACCAGCGGGGTTAGTAATTGTATAGCAGGAAATAGCTCCACGGTGAATGAGAACAGCTGCAGCTTGTTAAGGGAGCCTGGTGGGATCATTGCGAGTGAACTCCGCTCTTCTCGAAGGGATCTGCTTTATGGTGCTGGAAGAGAAATAAAGGCTATACGCACAACGCAGGCAAATATCAGGGAATATCTCCTCGCTGAATGAGAACAGCTGCAGCTTGTTTGGGTAGGCCTTCGGGCCAAAGCGCAAAAACTCCGCTGTCTTCGATTGAATCTGATTTGTGCTGCGGGAGGAGAGATAAAGGCTCATTTGTGTCCTTTACGCTCCAGCGGAGTAAGTAGGAAATATTAGGAAATATCTCCAGGGTGAATTAGTACAGCTGCAGCTTGTTCATGTACGCTGGTCGGGACTTAGCGAGTGACCCCCGCTGTTCTCAGAGGTAGGATGTGCTCTGTGTTGCTGGAAGAGAGATAAAGGCTCACTTGTGTCCTGTAGGCACCAGCGGGGTAAGTCGCCCTATATCAGGGACTATCTCCTGAGTGAATGAGAACAGCTGCTGCTCCGTACTGTAGGCCGGTCAGGCCATAGCGAGTGAACGCCACTGTCCTCCATTGGATCTGCTATATTGAGTAAACGCCGCTGTCCCTGACAAGATCTGCATTGGTGTGCTGGAAGAGCGATAAAGGATAATTTATGTATTTTACGCACCACCGAGATGAATACCTTCTCGGTGAATGAGAACAGCTGCAGCTTGTTATTGTAGGCCTGACGGGCCATAGAGAGTAAACCCCGCTGTCCTAGACTGAATCTGCGTGGTGGTGCTGGAAGAGAGATAAAGGCTCATTTACATCCTGTATGCACCACAGCGGCAACTAGCTGTACATCTCGTAACATCTCCTCAGTGAATGAGAACAGCTGCAGCTTGTTAGGGTAGGCTGATCGGGCGAGCCATAGACAGTGAACTCCTCTGTCCTCGATTGGATCGCTATGAGGTGCTGCAAGAGTGATCAAGGCTCATTTATAATCTCTCTACACCACCGGGTAAGTAGCTGTATGTCAGGAAATACCTCCGAGCTGAATGATTACAGCTGCAGCTTGATAGGGTAGGCTCGTGGGGCCATGGCGAATAAACTCCGCTGTCCTAGATTCAATCGGCTTTGGGGTGCTGGAAGTGAGATAATGGCTCTTTTGTGTCCTCTTCGCACCAGCGGGGTTAGTAATTGTATAGCAGGAAATAGCTCCACGGTGAATGAGAACAGCTGCAGCTTGTTAAGGGAGCCTGGTGGGATCATTGCGAGTGAACTCCGCTCTTCTCGAAGGGATCTGCTTTATGGTGCTGGAAGAGAAATAAAGGCTATACGCACAACGCAGACAAATATCAGGGAATATCTCCTCGGTGAATGAGAACAGCTGCAGCTTGTTTGGGTAGGCCTTCGGGCCAAAGCGCAAAAACTCCGCTGTCTTCGATTGAATCTGATTTGTGCTGCGGGAGGAGACATAAAGGCTCATTTGTGTCCTTTACGCTCCAGCGGAGTAAGTAGGAAATATTAGGAAATATCTCCAGGGTGAATTAGTACAGCTGCAGCTTGTTCATGTACGCTGGTCGGGACTTAGCGAGTGACCCCCGCTGTTCTCAGAGGTAGGATGTGCTCTGTGTTGCTGGAAGAGAGATAAAGGCTCACTTGTGTCCTGTAGGCACCAGCGGGGTAAGTCGCCCTATATCAGGGACTATCTCCTGAGTGAATGAGAACAGCTGCTGCTCCGTACTGTAGGCCGGTCAGGCCATAGCGAGTGAACGCCACTGTCCTCCATAGGATCTGCTATATTGAGTAAACGCGCTGTCCCTGACAAGATCTGCATTGGTGTGCTGGAAGAGCGATAAAGGATAATTTATGTATTTTACGCACCACCGAGATGAATACCTTCTCGGTGAATGAGAACATCTGCAGCTTGTTACTGGAGGCCTGACGGGCCATAGAGCGTAAACTCCGCTGTCCTAGATTGAATCTGCGTGGTGGTGCTGGAAGAGAGATAAAGGC
Organism: Perognathus longimembris pacificus; assembly: GCF_023159225.1. Lineage (NCBI taxonomy): Eukaryota > Metazoa > Chordata > Mammalia > Rodentia > Heteromyidae > Perognathus > Perognathus longimembris. Next base: position 313 of record NW_025961365.1, on the reverse strand, counting down.
TCATTTACATCCAGTATGCACCACAGGGGCAACTAGCTGTACATCACGTAACATCTCCTCGGTGAATGAGAACAGCTGCAGCTTGTTAGGGTAGGCTGATCGGGCGAGCCATAGACAGTGAACTCCTCTGTCCTCGATTGGATCGCTATGAGGTGCTGCAAGAGTGATCAAGGCTCATTTATAATCTCTCTACACCACCGGGTAAGTAGCTGTATGTCAGGAAATACCTCCGAGCTGAATGATTACAGCTGCAGCTTGATAGGGTAGGCTCGTGGGGCCATGGCGAATAAACTCCGCTGTCCTAGATTCAATC